>NW_025350785.1:0-6619 GCF_016433145.1 Gracilinanus agilis
TATATATATATATATAACCCTAACAATCTTTCTGTAAGAAAAGAAGCATTCATAAAAGGAATTATCAGTCTTGAAGCAAGAAAGACAAATTGCTAATAGATAATTCTTGCACTCCACTGGCTTTATACAATGTTAAGAGATTGTTATGATTAAAAATGATGAGGGCCGAGATCAAAAGGGAGAATGGTATTTTAATAAAAGCCATGCTGATAGAGATAAATTGACCACGCGCCTGTAAGAAACCTATTCCAACATCAGCTCAGCCATTTTACCTTCCTCTCTTCGAGCGCTCAGGTAGCTAAAGAGGAAGTTCCAAGTCACTTCCCCCTATTTAAAACAGTCCTTCACCTTGAATACGTAATCCAAAACAGGAAACCCAGGAAACCCGTTGGACCACGGAAAATGTAGTTTTAAGGACCCCCACAGGTCCACAGAAGTTTGTCAAACACTATATTGAGGTTCAATCCTTCCAAATAGAACCTCAGGTGACTTTAACACAAGATCTTATACACTGTTAAAAGAATATGAGGAAGGGACAGCTAGAGAGCACAGCAGATAGAGTGTGAGGCTTGGAGTCAGGAGGGTTCAAATCTGACCCCAGACACTTTCTACCTGTGTGACCCTGATTATCACTTAAAACCATTTGCACACCTTTACTACTCTTCTGCCATAGAATTGATACTTGGCATCAATTGTATTGATTCTAAGACAGAAAGTGATGTGTTTTTTTTTTAAAGGATATAAGGAAGACACCCACATGTTTGATGGATATCTCATGATGAGTTAAAGGGAGGTCAAGGACAAGAATTACACAGTAGGATCAGGTTAGATCAACTGTAATCTATGTAGTTGGCAGGAATATTCACTCACATTGATGAAATAACAGATTGATTGGAATTGGAATATGCAGAGATCTGCAAAATCATTCAAGGGACCTAGGTTTCATGATCATGCTATTTCTAAACTCCTAATCTGTAGGAAATGGACCATTATTTTTAATGTTAGTTTAATATTAAAATTAATAAGAATATTTGAAAAGAATTTAAAAGATTCAAACAGTTTGATTTATGTTTATTAAGAGCACACAGAATACCAAAGTGTGCTAGCTCTGGTGTTTTGATGAGCTTTTGAGGAGAGTAGAACTGTAGTAACCTGATGGTCTTATCAGAATGAGTAACATGAAAACTATCTAGACACAAATTACTCTTAAATTCCCTCTAGGTAAATTATCCCTCCCATTTGGTGGTATGATCAGCATGACTTTGGGTCCCTGAAAATAAATACCTTGTGGAAAAAGACCACAATGATTAGTTTTATTTTAAGTTACAATAAGAAATCCTCTCATAACCCTTCTGTTATTAGCTACCCAGACATTAACTATCCCAAGTTGGTGAACCCAAGGCATATTATGCACCTTTAAGCTAAACCTGAGGAATACTTCTGTAACATTCATTACAGTGCCTTGTAGTCTTCAATTTGAAAATGTTCTTTCTCATGCTCTCAACAAATCCTAATCTATTTACTTAAATTAGTGTCCTGCCTCAGAGAACTTCAAAGTGCTTCATAAGCATTTGTGAAACATTATTCAGGGTAAGGTTGTGACTTGCTCTAGGGTAATGCAATGAGTTCAGTCAGAGTTGCTCCAAAACATCATCATATTCTGTCATGGTTTCTGCTTAGCTCTAACCCTTAGACATGAGCACTAAGAAAGGCTGGACTTCTACTTTTCTTAAAAGATGAATTCTGTATACTTATGTCTTAAAATTTTCTTTCTCTAAATGAGGGAAGAAAAACTGATTATATATTTACAAATACATATAGTTTTCCAGAGGAATTTAATCTCTCTATGTATGTATATGTATGTGTATTTCTCTTAATGTGCTCTTTGTGTCCAGCAATGTAACTACTTAATAAAGGCTTGTTGGAATCATGACCACAAAAAGAGTATAGAATTTGTTTTCTTGCCAAATCCCTTACAAAGATGGATGGTCTATTGGTAATAAACATTGAATATATGATCAGATTTTTAAAAATATATTGATCAGTTTTGTTGAGTTTCCCCTTCTTCGACTTTTTCTAGTTTAAAAAAGTCATTTACATGGGATTTTTCTGGGGAAAGTGAAATAAATATGGAGGAGAAAATATAGAAAATTTTAAAAACAAACCATAACAATAAAATATTTTAAAAGAAAAACCTTTGTAAATCTCAGTCCTTTTGAAGTTGAAAGGGATTGAATTGAATTGACTATTCTAAAACCCTTAGCAATTGAGATTTCCTTCTGAAGATGATGAATCAACCAGAGTAATAGGAGGATAAGTTTATGCATGTATTAAGGTACTAACATATACTATCATGATTTTATTTTATTGCCTTTTTAAGGGTATCCCTGTTAGCCTGTTTTCTTATTCCTAATTAGCGTTTTTCAGTTTTATGGCCCCTATAACTTCTAGACAGCTGGAGTCTTGCCCTCTAATGTGAATCTTACAAGTGTCAGTGCACTATGGGAGGGAGGACAAGGATAAGTATCTAAATCTTTAATAATCTTCAGAAAAGGATACATGAAAAATTAATCAGTAGAGTTCTATCTTTTATTTCAGAAAGATTTACAGTATTTGCATTAGAATTACCCTTTTTTCGAAGATGTTACATTTGTCCTTGGCAGTTAATATGAAACTACTTATCCATTCCTCTCAGGAAATTGTTCAATTAGGTGGCAAACAGCATCCAAAGTCCAGGAACTATTAGTATTAATGTGCTCTAAGAGTTATCCACAGGAGAAAACAAGCAAGAGACCATGGGTCACTTTGCTGAGTTAGCAGTGCTTTGGAACAAACTAACTCTGGAAAAGGCTAGAGTCCAGGGAAACCTTTTAAAAAAACAAAAGATTTCTGTCCTTTCAGCTCCTTATAACTGACAATGGTCAACAAATGTTTATAGCACAGTTCTTCTAATGAGAAGTGAAGGAGGGAACATAGTTTTGTACAGTAAAGGACCTCTCTAAAGGTCTTCAAGGCCAACTCCCTCACTTTATGTAGCCTGAAGCCTAGAGTTATTAAATGACTTGTGCAAGGCAAGGCAGCTAGTGGAAGTCTAAGGCTAATTTGAATCTAGATATTGTTGTAACAATCTAGTATAGTATTACAGAATAATATTTGGATAATAACTTCATGGTAATAAAGCACATATTTAACCTCATCACTTCTGTTTTCCAAAATCCTTAGTAGATCCCTATTATATCATTAGGATAAAATGTTCTTTCCATTTTAATGGTTGGGATCCTATACCTTGTCTCCAGACTTCCTTTTAGACTCATTTTTCATCCCTCCCATTCATGCCTCCTAAATACCAGTCAAGTTTACCTACTTGTTGTTCCACAAACTCAGCATACCATCTCTCACCTCTGCATAGCCTATCCTACATGCTTGCAATGTATGTTCTTCTCAACTCCAACTCTTATGATTCATAACTTTCTTTGAAGCTCAGCTTGGATACTACCTCCCAGAGAAGATTTTTTTTCTAGTTCTTAGTGCTTTCTCTCTCTTCAAATTGCCTTGTATCACTCTTCCTTTCTTTCCAAAGGCTCTATCTTTCCAATAGACTGTATGATCACTGAGAGCAGGGATAGTTTTCACTTCTGTCTTTACATCTCTAGCACCTAGTGCAGTATATTGCTTTTCTGTTGTCTAGGATAGAAAGAGATTAAATGACTCACTGATGATCACTCTAAGCACCAGGATGTGCACCCAAGACTGTCTGTCTCCCAACACAATTTTTATCAGTTATATAATGTTGTTTCTCATCTTTCTTTGTAACATATTTTTTTGTTTTTTTAAATAAACATTTATTAATATTTATATTTTAGAAAAGTTAACATGGTTATATGATTTATGCTCTTACTTTCCCCTTCACCCCCCAAAGAATCCCCCCTACCCTGGCCAATATTCATGTCCACTGGTTTTAACATGTGTCATTAATCAAGACCTATTTCCAAATTGTTGATAGTTGCACTGGTGTGATACTTTTGATTCCCAATCATATCCTCATCAACCCATGTATTCAAGCAGTTGATTTTCTTCTGTTTCCTCTCCTGCAGTTCTTCCTCTGAATGTGGGTAGCATTCTTTACCATACATCCCTCAGAATAGTCCTAGGTCATTGCATTGCTGCTAGTACAGAAGTCCATTACATTCAATTTTACCACAGTATATCAGTCTCTGTGTACAATGTTCTTCTGGCTCTACTCCTTTCACTCTGCATCAGTTCCTGGAGGTCTTTCCAATTCACATGGAATTCCTCCAATTTATTATTCCTTTTAGCACAATAGTATTCCATCACCAGGATATACAACAATTTGTTCAACCATTCCCCAATTGAAGGGCTTGCTCTCATTTTCCAGTTTTTTGCCACCATGAAAAGCGCGGTTATAAATATTTTCCTGCAAGTCTGTTTATCTATGATCTCTTTGGGGTACAATCCCAACAATGGTATGGCTGGATCAAAGAGAAGGCATTCTTTTATAGCCCTTTGAGCATAGTTCCAAATTGCCATCCAGAATGGTTGGATCATGTAACAACTCCAACAGCAATGCATTAATGTTCCAATTTGGCCACATCCCCTACAACATTCATTACTCTCCCATTCTTTCATTTTAGCCAGTCTGCTAGGTGTGAGGTGATACCTCAGAGTTGTTTTGATTTACATTTCTCTAATTATTAGAGATTTAGAACACTTTCTCATGTGCTTATTGATAGTTTTTATTTCTTTATCTGAAAATTGCCTATTCATGTCTCTTGCCCATTTATCGATTGGGGAATGGCTTGATTTTTTATACATTTGATTTAACTCCTTGTATATTTGAATAATTAGATCCCTGTCAGAGTTTTTGTTATAAAGATTTTTTTCCCAATTTGTTGTTTTCCTTCTGATCTTGGCTACATTGTTTTGGTTTGTACAAAAGATTTTTAGTTTTATATAATCAAAATAATTTATTTTAACTTTTGTAATTTTCTCTAACTCTTGCTTGGTTTTAAAATCTTTCCTTTCCTAGAGATATGACAAGTAACAAGTATACTATTCTGTGTTCACTTAACTTATTTATACTTTCCCTCTTTATCTTCAAGTCATTCACCCATTCTGAATTTATCTTAGTGTAGGGTGTGAGATGTTGATCTAAACCTAATCTCTCCCATATTCTTTTCCCAATTTCCCAACAGTTTTTGTCAAATAGTGGATTTTTGTCCCACAAATGTGGCTCTTTCAGTTTATCATATACTGTATTGCTGACGTCATTTAGCCTAAGTCTGTTCCACTGATCCTCCTTTCTGTCTCTTAGTCAGTACCACACCGTTTTGATGACTGCTGCTTTATAGTATAGTTTAATATCTGGCACTGCTAGGCCCCCTTCGTTCATATTTTTTTTCAATATTTCCCTTGATATTCTTGATTTTTTGTTATTCCAAATGAAATTTGTTATAGTTTTTCCCAGTTCAGTGAAAAACGTTTTTTGGTAATTTGATAGGCATGGCGCTAAAGAGGTAAATTAATTTGGGTAGAATGGTCATTTTTATTATTTTAGCTCATCCTACCCATGAGCAATCAATATTTTTTCAATTGTTTAGATATAGTTTTAATTGTTTGGAAAGTGTTTTGTAGTTGTTTTCGTATAATTCCTGTGTTTGTTTTGGTAGATAGATTCCTAAGTATTTATGTTATCTAGGGTGATTTTAAATGGTGTTTCTCTTTCTACCTCTTGCTGCTGTGATGTGTTGGAAATACATAGAAATGCTGATGATTTATGTGCATTAATTTTGTATCCTGCAACTTTGCTAAAATTGTTGATTATTTCTGCAAGCTTCCTAGTTGATTCTCTAGGATTTTTTAAGTAGACTATCATATCATCTGCAAAGAGTGATAGCTTAGTCTCCTCATTGCCTATTTTGATACCTTCAATTTCTTTTTCTTCTATAATTCCTACTGCTAGTGTTTCTAGTACAACGTTAAATAATAGGGGAAATAATGGGCATCCTTGTTTCACTCCTGATCTTATTGGAAAGGCTTCTAATTTATCCCCATTGCATATGATGCTTGTTGATGGTTTTAGGTATATACTGTTTATTGTTCTTAGGAGAGGTCCTTCTATTCCTATACTTTCCAGTGTTTTCAGTAGGAATGGGTGCTGTATTTTGTC
Organism: Gracilinanus agilis; assembly: GCF_016433145.1. Classification (NCBI taxonomy): domain Eukaryota; kingdom Metazoa; phylum Chordata; class Mammalia; order Didelphimorphia; family Didelphidae; genus Gracilinanus; species Gracilinanus agilis. The sequence goes on from NW_025350785.1 coordinate 6,188, forward strand.
AAAGGTTTTTTCAGCATCTATTGAGATAATCATGTGATTTTTTGTTTGTTAGACTGTTCATATGGTCAATTATGTGGATGGTTTTCCTAACGTTGAACCATCCTTGCATTCCTGGTATAAATCCCACCTGATCATAGTGGATGATCCTCTTGATCACTTGCTGGAGTTTCTTTGCTAGTATTCTATTTAAGATTTTTGCATCTATGTTCATTAGGGAGATTGGTCTATAGTTTTCTTTCTCTGTTTTTGATCTACCTGGTTTTGGAATCAGTACCATATTTGTGTCATAAAAGGAATTTAGTAGGACTCCTTCTTTGCTTATTATATCAAATAATTTGTGTAGTATTGGGATTAGTTGTTCTTTGAATGTCTGATAGAATTCACTTGTGAATCCATCAGGCCCTGGCGATTTTTTCTTAGGGAGTTCTTTGA
>NW_025350786.1:0-2392 GCF_016433145.1 Gracilinanus agilis
AGGAAGGAAGGAAGGAAAAAAGGAAGGAAGGAAGGACAGATGGGAAAAACAAAGAAAGGAAGAAAAAATAAGACTACATAATTTCTTCACTTTGAACAGAATTCATTATAAAGAAGGAAGATCATGAATCTTGTCAAATCTAGGTAATATTTAGAGAATAAAAAGAACTTTGGTATAAGTTGGTCTCATATTTTGCAAGGAGGGTGCATTGTGTTATCATTTTAATTCACGTAGACTCTAAAATCAAAGTTAATGGATTCATGTGTGTACAGGGGAGAATCTATGCATGTTTAGTGTAGTCTGGGAAAAATGTATTTGTCAATTTAGGGGATATTTCTTAAAAGCCTTAGCAGAGAAAAAAAAGTCACATATGCAGAATGAAATATATGCATTTCCTTTTGGCATTCTTCATTTCTAATGTGATTTTAGAGCAACCAAAAGAAAAATAGAAAAGGAAATAGAAGTTCTTTTCAGCATTTTATTTATGATAAATTATATATGTATGTACAACATATCCAAAATGGAAAGTATTATCTTCCCTTCTAAATGCTCCCTTGACCCTAACTTGCCTATTGCTTTAGAGTCCCTCTGACTCACAACTTCAGAGTCATACTAGACTACATCCTACAAGCACTGCCCACCAGAGCTAATTCTGTTGGCTTACCTACATTATATCAAATATAACATCAAGGTCTGTAGATTTCACTTTCACAAAATTTCTCTAATATGCATGGTTTTCTCTTCTGACATAACCACCACTCTGGGAGGCCTTCATTAACACGGATTAAAATTATTGCAATAACCTGCTAGTATAGTCTGCCTCAAGTTGTTCCCCATCTGATATATTCTCTATTGAGCCAAGGTGGATTCTTCTACTGTTACATATTTTAAGATTTTGGGGGGGGGGCATGTGTGCACTGGTGGAGGCCACAGAGTGCCAAGCCAAAGACAAGGAGTGGAGAGAGAACATATAAATATGGCCTCAGCAGGTGTTCTTTTATATCTACAATTTCAGGCATCAGAGGTAGGGCTTGGAGTATATCCTCTGGATGAAGAGTAATACCGTCTACACACATACACATACAAATGTGTACATGTTCACATATTGGTATGTTATACATGTGTACATATATGTTTACATGTGTACATATATATTCACACATATATATGTAACTGGGTGGCTCAGTGAATAAAGAATTGAGGCAGGAGTCAGGAAGATTTACCTTCTTGAATTCAAATCTGACCTCAGACACTTACTAGTTTAGATAAGTCTCTTCACCCTTTTTCTCTCAGTTTCCTCAAATGTAAAATGAACTGGAGAAGGAAATGGCAAAGTGCTGCAATGTCTTTGCCAAGAGAACCCCAAATGAACTGATGAAGAGTCAGACATGACTGAAAAAACAACTGAACAAAAATATTTTACATACATACGTCATATATTTAGTCAATCACAATATTTTAATTCTAATACTCTAGGAATTAACAATCATTAGATCCTGCCAAATAAAGTCCAAACTCCTTCGTCTTGAGATTTTAGATCATCTCAAATCAGGATGTAACTACCTCTTAGTTTCCTTCAAATACTTCCCAACGGCACCCCTTTGTTCATCTTGTTTCTATATCAATGATGTCTCTACCCCGCACTGATGGGTAGGTAGTGCAGGTCATCCTTGAGGATCTATATTCAACATCATTTACTCTAGTAAGTCTTTTTTAAATGCTTCACTGGAAAGCAAATTCTCCCTCATATGATCTCATAACATTTTACACACCTTTTATGCATTTATCTTATCAAAATTTGCTTCATATTTATTTATGTTCCTGTTTTAACATCCTTAAGAGTCCAATAACTCTTTAAAGTCAAAAACTGTTTATGATATCAAATATAAAACTCATAATAAAATAAGTAATTAATAAAGGAGCTAGAAAATATAATTTACAATGGAAATCATTAGATAAGATTACAACTTCAGAATGTTGTCCAAACACGGTTGGTTATTTTTTAACATATAATAGGGAATAATAGGTAAATGACATTATATCCCTTTTTGCATAGTAATAATAATGTCAATTTCCATACTACTTTAAATTTATAAAATGTCTTTCTCATATCCAACCTTAGGAAATATGCTATTACATTTTTTTTCAAAGTGGGAAATTGAGCTTCAGAGAACTGAAACAATTTACCAAGGATTCTCATAGCTAATGAGAGCAACTTATTAATTTTGATATACTTTTCCATAAAGGAATAATCAATGTTGAGCATTTCAAAAATAATTTTGATTTGCTTACACTTTTCTATATTACTTATATTTCTCCCATTATTTTTTCTTTTTCCCATATATATATATACACATATACATATATATACACACATATACATATATATATG
>NW_025350787.1:0-5395 GCF_016433145.1 Gracilinanus agilis
CTCTGTCACAGATGGTGCCAGGAAGGCCCTGCAGGGCAGTGTGTGGCTCCATCTTCTCCCCAGAGCCTCCCCAGCCTGGCACCTGACTCCTGATGGCGGAATTGCCCTAACTCAGTGACCCCCCCCCCCGGGCTCTAAAGCCCCTCAGCCTTTCCGTTCCCAGTCTGGTCCATGTCCCCGCACACTTTGGGTATCCTTGTCCTAAAGGGGGGCCGAGTCCCCCCCTCTTTTTGTGGTGGCCCCCAGACTGGCCATTATGAGAACCCATCCAGAAGGATTCCCCACACACAGCCCTGGCCTGTTACTACTCTGCCATGGCTCATCTCAGGCCTGTGCCCGGGTCTCTGAGAGATCATGTGATTTGCCCAAGGCCCCTGCAGTCACTGGGGCCTACACGGCCCGATGACTTGAGCAGGTAGGACTGCTGTGCTCATTCAGGTCCGGGGCACGTGGAAGGCCCTGCTCCCCTGAGGACCCTCAGTGGGTCTGATGGCTCTTCTGGAGTTGGCCTTCTCTTTGGGATTGTGCCTCTGTTTACTCTGCCTTATGAGACTATGCACACGTGTGTTTGAACTGTCTGCCCTGCTTCAATCAGCAACATTTTGAACCCCCCCCCCACTCCCTGCTTCATTTGCTGAGAGTAGTCAAGGTAGAAGACTTCCTGAAGTCGTTGGGATGAATCACTTTCACCCACACTGGAAAGGCGCCCACACACTGTTGAAGCCTTCCAAAGAGCAGGAAGCTTGCTTTCAGGTGGGCCACCTTTGCAGAACTTGGAATCACTCTGACACTACAATAAGGCTTTGCACCAGACTCAGGCTTGATACGGGTAAGACATGGAGACGGAGATCGTGTCTCCCATGTTACCTTCTTAGTAGACTTGAGGGATATGGAAGAAACAAGCTGCATGGGGGCAACGGGCAAGATGGAGTTCTCCATTTGGGGAAGTCGGGGGTCAGTGTGGATGGGGTAGGGTTTGAATGGGACTTTACAGGGAGTCGGGAATTCAACAGGTGAAGAGAAGATGGGTCAGAAAGAGGAGGGGAGGGGCCTCCAGGCATGGGGAATGATGTGAGCCAAGGCCCAGAGGAGGTGGGGAATGGCAGTTATTTCCCAGAAAGAATCTGCTTTGACTGGAGCCTAACCTAGCTGGGATTGGGGTGGTGGTGATGAGTGGCCTGAGATAAGACAGGAAAGGTAAGGGAGCACCAGATGGGGGAGGGCCTTGAAGGTCAGGAAATGGAAGTTGAGGTTCTCTGACTCTATTGGCAAAAGGGAGCCATGGAAGATTTGTGAGCAGAGGAAAGGTCCAAGGAGATGTAGGAGCAAGAGAGACAAGTCTGGCCTTGGCATTGGCATGAAAAGTGCCTTGGTTGGGGGAGAGAGTGGGCGATTGCTACAGTCCATGAGGACCTGCACAGGCTCAGCTGGAATAAAGAGGAGGAGACAGGTACAAGACAGAGCTCCCAGGGAGCTAGAATGAGTAAGAATTGGTAAATGAATGGTCTGTGAGAAGAGAGAGAGAAAGGAGCCTATTAAGGCTCTCCACAGGGAAGACTGCAAAGAGGAGGGAAGTCAGAAGCAACAGAGTCGAGCAAGCAGTGTTTAGGTGTTTCCAACAGATAGAACTCTAGGGAGTCTGTACTTTGATACCCATTGAAATGTTTGTCTGGAAGGTTCCGGGGTTCTTGGACATACGTGGCTGAATTTGGGTTACTGTTTCATTCAAAGCCCTTTTGACCTGAAGCCTACAGCCAGGCCTAGACAGAGAGGCCACGGAATCCCATGTTGGCGACGTGGCAAAACCTCCTCCTGTGGACACTGATGGAAGCCATTATTTCTGCTTCCCAGGCTCTCGACAGTTTGGTGTCAGTTATATCCCAGCTGAGTATTTCCATGCTTGTTACATCCATCTAGAGAGATCCTGGTCAGGCCAAGTCTAGGCACCATTACCGTGGGTGTCTCCGGAGCTGTCCTGGAGCCACAGATTAAATATATTTTGTGAGCATTTAAGCCTCCAGTGATTAGCAAACTGTGCACACTGGGCACAGTTTCTTGCTTGTCTAGACTGAGGAAAGTGAAGGAGGAAATGTCGGTTGTTGTTTGTTGTTGACATTCAGTTGCGTCTGACTCTGTGGCCCCATTTGGGGTTTTCTCGGCAAAGTTCCTAGTGTGGTTTGCCATTTCCCTCTCCAGCTGATTTTACAGTTGAGAAACGAGGAGCAAATGGGGTAAAGTGACATGTCCGGGGTCACATGGGTAGAAAGCGTCAGAGGGTAGATTTGAACTCAGGTCTTGCTGACTCCAGGTGCAGAGGAGTGACTTTGGTTAAAGTTCAGGCTGTGTCATGTACGTGTTCCCCTACCCTAAAAGAAAGCTCCTTGGATACCTCTGTCAACAGGAGCCAGCAACGCGCATAGCCTCTGGGAGATCAAGTGTGTCTGGTTGCTTACAGCAGAGGTGTCAAATGCGCGGCCTCACGTGCGGCCTTCAGCCCTCCTAGTGTCAGCGGCCCAGACTCTGATGTAACAGGAAACGTGTGACAGGATGAATCAGTGTGTGGCTTGGGAAGTCAGGCACAGGTGCAGGGGCTGCCCAGGTCTATTTCAGGTAGAAGGTACTGCTCTCTCAAGCCAAAGAGGCCCTTCAGAGGCCAGAGACTCATCAGAGAGGGCAGGAGAAAAGTTGGGCCTGCTTCTAAGGCTAAGACGTGAGTGTTTTGTGCCTTTCTGTGGAGTTAAATAAACCCACCCTGGGTTCATTGTGTTCTTTGCCTCAGTCCTTGCAAGAGAGCAGAAGGTTCTCTGTATATCCTTCAGGGACCGAGATGTGGCTCAAATGGAGACATTCCCAGGGCAAAGCCTTGGTGGGCTCACAACCCAGAGTGGGATTAGGGAGAAGCGCTCCTCCCCGGCCCCCCACTGACTTTCAGTTCAGGGCCTTGGCTTGAAATATCTATGATCTCAAATGTACTTCTTTCCTTTAGGGGAAGAAAGAAACTCCCCTGTTTAGCTTTTAAAGCTCTTCACAACCTGGCTCCATCCTGCCTTTACAGCCTCATTGGACATTCCACTTTCATGTACCCTCCGCTCACTTCTTCTCACTCTTAAAACCCCATCTCCCACTTCCATGCCTTTGCCCCGGCCATCCCCAATGCCTGGAATGCCCTCCCTTCTCAGCTACACTTCATAGAATCCTTCTCCTTTAAGATGAAGCTCTCATGCCATCTTCTGCATGAAGCCCTTCCTGACTTCCGCACTCCTCAGCCTGGCAGCGCCCTCTTTCCCCTGCTACCGGGCACGTGTGTGGGCCTTAGGGTCCTACAGAAGGCATTACTCTGAGTATTTTCATCGTCCCCAGTGGGACGTCATCCCCTAGTGACTAGGGTTTGTTTCATTTGCCTTCTCGGAGCTTAGTACAGTGCCTGGCACGTGGCTGCTGCTTCCTAAGGATGGCCTTGCTGCTCGCTTCTAGAAAAGCAGATCCACTTGTCCCATTTTGTCATCGAAAAGAGGAAAACTGCACTTGTAACTGCTGGCATTTCTGAGCTTAAGGGCCCCTACAGCGGGCATTTGAAACACGAGGAAACTGAGGCTCACTTGAATAAAAAGGAGAATGGGCCGCTCACTGTCACCCAAGTAGGTGGCAATGGAACAGGGCCTAAAACCCAGGTCGGCGTGCGCAGAAGCTGCTGGAAGAGTGAGTGTCGAGTGTCCCCTTGTTACCTTCCAGGACACTGGACAGGAGGCCCCTGGAACAGCCTCGGGCCTTGGAGGTAGGCCTGTGCCTCCTTCTGTTTGCAGCAGGATCCCCCCAGACCCTGGGGGCAGGCCTCCTTTCCCTTCTGCACTCCTGGTGCCTAGGCCAGGGCCTGGGGCAGGGGCAGCCCTGAACGAATGCTTCTGAATAAGTGGAGAGACTGGCAAAGCCAGTAAAAAGGGCTACACAACAGAGCCCGGGAGATGCCCTTCTGTGCCAGCTGTGTGGGGCGTCTCCATTGCAATGGAATGTCTCTTTGAAAGGGGGGAGCAAGCCCCCCACACCTCCCCTCTGACCGAATGCAGCTAAATGGAGCCAGAGGAGGGGCTTTCCCAGTCTGTGAGGAGCAGAGAGGCGGCTGCAGGAATTCTTAAAGGCTTCTGTCTCTGTCCCTCTTCCTTCCTCTCTCTCTATCTCTGTCTCTCTTGTTATAGAAGATGGATTCAAATCCTGCCTCCTTTTCTTAATTCTCTGGCTAACCTGAGACAAGCCGTCATTTAGCTTCCTGGGGCCTCATTTTCCTTCCCTGTAAAATGAGTGGATTTAAATGATAATAAGGTTTGGTCAAATTCTAGATCTATATTCTTACACGTGACTTTGAGGCCAGCCCCTTCCCCTCCCTGGGCCTCAGTTTGCCCCCCTGTAAAATAGGCAGGATCTCCTGGCTGACTTTGGAAGGCCCCTGCCCAGCCTAGCTCCACCCCCCCACAGAGGGGAAGAGCAGCCCCCTTCCCCTAGCCTCCGTCTCCTGGTGGTGCCTCCTCTCCCCACCGGCTCTCTCACTGCCCCTTCCCGGGGCTCCCTCCCAGCTTCCCTTGACCCCCAGGGGGGCAGAGCAGGCTCCCTCCTTCGCTCCTTCCTCACATTCCTGGTGCCCCAGAGGCTCCACAGGGACAGAGACAGAGAGAGGTAGGTCAGGTGGGTGGGAGGAGAGCCCCAGCACAGGCTCTTGTGTGTCTGTCTGTGTGTCTGTCTGTATCTGTATATATCTGTTTCTGGGTGCCTTTGTGTTTCTCTGCGTGTACGTGTGCATCTGTGTCTGTTTGTCTGTCTATATCTGTATGTCTGTGTGTCAGTGTGTGTCTGTGCACGTATGTGCATACGTGTACATATGTATCTGTGCGTGTGCATGTGTGGGGGGGGCTGGGCCTTGGGGCCTGGTGGATGTCTCGGTGGAGAAGTTCTTCATTGGGGGGATCCTGGCTCATCCTAGAGCTTGGGAGGAGCAGAGCTCCACGGGGAAGCAGGACACGTGGCAGCCAGGAGGTGACCCGCAGGCCAGGGGGGTCTTCTTGACGAAGGCCGGCACCCCCGCTCCAAAGGGCCACCCTCCCAGGGGCCCCCATTCCATCCAGGGTGGGCCCCCCGGCCCACGCCCTGGTCATTTTTCCCAGCCCCCCCACCTCCCCACAGAGATTGCTCCTCGTCCCACCTCTGCCTCCTCCCCACGTCGCTGGCCACACGGCCTTTTGGCTTAGAAACCGAGGGATGAGCTGGCCAAGACGTCCAGCCCCGAGGAGGGGCGTCCCTTGGAGACAGGGGAAGGGCGAGGAGCCTGGCCTACAAAGAGGGGGCCGGCCGCCTGTCTCCAGAAGGGAAAGCTGGACTAACCTGCAGGAGGCATCACCCGCCCCCC
>NW_025350788.1:0-4195 GCF_016433145.1 Gracilinanus agilis
CTCTCTCTCTCTCTCTTTCCCCCCTCCCTCTCTCTCTCCTCCCTCCCTCACCCACCCCCACACTTTGCTGTTAATTGAAAGTCTCACTTTGAACTTACCCTGGGATAGAGATGATCAGAGATGCCCTTTCCATCTTCTTTTGTCTATCTCCTTAGAGTGTCTAGTTTACTCAGTTAAATTAGGAGACTCTCTGAGGGCAGAAAAAACATCTTCCTTCTGGCAATTCCTGATATAAGGGCCAGCCATAACTAGCAATGGGACAAGGACAATATACATTGGGCTAAGCAGGGTAAGAGTTGTCCTTGAGTCAATTTATTTAAAGGGAATTTTAATTGTGAAGGCTTAGAGACCTAGACGTCAGGAGGCCAATGGGCTCCTGTTGATGAGGGAACAGGATGGAAGGCACAGTGGTCTGATGTCTGGTGCAGACACCAGGGAGTTTGGGGAGGAGGGAAGTGGGGACACAAAATAATGAGCCAACAAACATTAATTAAGTCTGCCACTTAGTAGCTTCCTATTTTTATTAATTATTGCTTGTTAATAGGTGCTGAGATCAGTTTTTCCCACTTCCTAGAAAAAAAATGTAGTAAAAGCCCTTTAAGTTTGAGCACCCTGAAGAATGTCCCATCCACTCTACCCTAGTTATTGTACTATTGTTAAGAATTGTGTCTAATCAGTGTTATTCAGGGAACCCAGAACTCATTGTTCTGAATTTCCTTATTACTATTGAAAATGCTATCGTCCCCTCATTCAACCAGCTGGCATCCTCAAAGTCATCCTCAATTTCTCATTCTCACGTACCCCACATATCTAATGCCAGTTCTTGTCACCTTTTTCCTTCACAGCATCTGCAGTATACAACTTCTCTTTCTCCATTCACAAAGACCCCCATCGCTTCTCACTTGTATTTTCACAATAGTTTTGTGGTTGGCCTTCCTGCCTCAAGTCTGTTCTCCCATCACTCAGCTGCCAAAATGATTCCCCTAAAGTTTAGGTCTGATCTTGTCATCCCCACACAAATGGTCAAGTGACTCCCAATGACTTCCAGAATCAATGTAAAATCTTCCGTTTGGATTTTAAAATCTTTGATAACTTGGCATCTTCCTCCTTTTCCATTCCTCATGCACTTGATTCACCTCTAGGCATTCTACAATCCAGATATACTTCCTTACTTGCTGTTATTTACACACAACATTCTGTTTTCTGACTGCTTGCCATTTGATTAGCTGTCCCCAAATGCCTGGAATGTTCTCTCTCTTCATCTCTTCCTCTTAGCATCCCTGGATTCCTTAATGGCTCAGGTATAATCCCACTTTCTGCAAAGGGCTTTTCTTAGGATCCCCAGCTACTAGCACTTTTGAAATTATTTCTCTCCTACCTTGTATATGGGGGCAGATAAGTGGAACAATGGATAGAGTGATGACTGCCTGGACTGGAGTCAGAAAGACTCCTCTATCTAAATTCAAATATGGCCTCAGATTTTTAGAAATTATAGGACCTTGAGCAAGTAACTTAACCCTATTTGCCTCAGTTTATCTGTAAAATGAGTGGGAGAATGAAATGGTGGATGACTCCAGTATCTGCCAAGACCATCCCAGATGGGGTTACCAAGAGTCAGATATGACTCAATGATATCAGCAACTCATCAGTGTGTGGTTGTATTTAAACCTCATATGTAAGAAGGTAATCACATGTTATCCAACCCAGTTACTTATTAAAATGTGAGTTCCTTGGGGCAGCTAAATGGTTCAGTGGGTAGAAAGCAAGGCTTAGAGATGGGAAGTCCTGAGTTCAAATATGGCCTTAGACACTTCCTAGCTTTTTGACCCTGTGCAAATCACTTAACCCCAATTGCCTAGTCCTTAATGCTCTTTTGCCTTGGAACCCATTCTTAGTAGTAATTCTAAGGTAGAAGGTAATGGTCTTTTTTTTTAAATGAACTCCTTGAGGGCAGTAGCTATTTTGTTACCTGTCTTTGTATTTTCAGCACATAGCAGAATGCCCTGCATATAGTAAGCAGTTAATAAATGTTTTTTACTTGATTACAAATCATTCAGTGTGAGCTGTTATTCCATGAAGAATATGGATTTAATTATGTATGTCATTTGTATACCAGTTTCACTAAAATGGAAAAGGGACATTGAGAGAGCTATACACATACATGTTCAATAGAATAACGTTCATGAAGTAAATATTAGGAAAATTATTGTTTTCATCATTTTTGAATTGACTGAAGTTAAGTCAATATCAACATTTCATTTCTAACTATTGTTAGCTAATACATTCAGATGGATATAGGAAGAAGCCAGGAGAAAGAAATGTGCATGATAATTAATTTTATTTGATTTTTGATTATAGTCCAGTGTGCTTTTGTGAGATTATAAAGTTGGGATAATTAGAGGTACAAATACTATGATGTTATAGTTAGTTATAAATCTTTTATTTAGGGTTTAATACTTCTGCCAAATAGGTCAAAGGGTAATGAGAGGATATGGAAGCCAATAAAGCATTCAATTTTTCACAACTGAGTGGATGGCTGACTTCCTAATGGAATAATAGGCAGAGATGCAATATCCCCATTGGGCTAAGATTTAGACAACATTAGGTTATAGATGGGCAGGCAACCCAAGATGAGAAAGAAAAGGCAAGATTTGGGATGGGAGAGGGCAGTGGAATATCAAGAATCAGTCTATGGTAAAAATAGGCCTATCATCCAAATTGCTAGTAAATGTCTAACAATTGACTCTCTCTCTCTACCCCAAACCCCAAAAGTACCCAGAACACACTTTTAAGTCATACATGCATTATTAAATTTTCCTTCAAAACTTTCTTAAATCTAAACAATTAATAAAACAAGAAATCAAGACCTGGTATGTAGCATCTGTCATTTTCCAAATTTCATAGCTCACTCTCTCAGATACTATGAGCTGTCTCTATCAGACCCCTGTATCAAACAATGAGGTTAGGATAAACTATGGGTCAGAGTTTCTGGAGCAAAATAAAGAGGTGAGCATAGTATCAAATGCTCAGCAATGAAGCCTGCAATCCAGATGAGTAAATTAGTTTAAAAGTTATTAATTAAATAAAAAAATTAAATGTTATATTTATATTTTTGTTAATAAAACTAATTTAAAAGTACTGGTTAAATATTTACTATATATCAGTATTGTGCTAAATGCTTAGAGATTTAAATCTAGTATGTACCCTGAAGAAACTTGCTTAGAGAATAGGACAAATAGACCAGGTGGTGACCAGGGAAGAGTACATTGGTCCGAAAGTCAATACTGACACAGGTCAAGGAATAGAACAAGAAGGATGTAGTCTTTGAATTTCTCCTGTTGTTGGTTGGTTTTTGTTTTTTTGTTTCTTCCCCTGGGGCAGGGACAGTTGGTAAGAGAAGAAAGAGCAGAACAATAAGAAACATTTATTCATGGAAAGCAGTAGTTAGGAATTCCAGGGAAAGGGACTAGAAATAGTGAGTCAGAAATTCAAGCAATGGGACTGAATGATTTGTCTGGGAAGAAGCTATTAAAATTGGGTAGTATAGATAAACGTATACGGGGCCAACAGTAAGAAGAGGGTTGATTTCTCATTCCCAAGAAATGCATTAAGTTTCTGAAGATGATTGATACAATGTTGATAATAAAGATGATAAAAGAGTAATTACTCTTATTTATATAGCTACATTTGCAAAGTGCTTTATATATGCCATTGGATCCCCACAATTCTATAAAGCAAGTATTATTATCCTTATTTTACAGATTATGAAACTGAAGCTAAGAAAAGTTAAGAGTTGTGTCCAAATTCACATAACTAGGAAGTTTTTGTCTTCATGTTGTCTTTGTCTACTATGTCTACTATGCAGACAATTCAGTTTAATTCAATTCATAAACGTTTATTATTATCTCCTTACTACTAATAGGATTAAATATAAACTCCTCTAGCATTTGGCACTTTACTACCTAGCCCCTTCCTCCTTTTCCAATCTTTTTTTTAGGTTACTGCTTTCAAAACACTCAGTCCTCCAGTCAGGCTATCCCACTTGCCAACAGAAGGCTCTCTCTCATGTTCCATTGCATTGGCTGTCTCCTTTTCCCCACCTCCACATCTTAGAAATCTTCTTTTGCTTCAAAATGCAGTCCATGTGCTACTTTCTATAGAAAGCTTTTCCAGATAGTAGTGTCTGTCTCTCTAA
>NW_025350789.1:0-8635 GCF_016433145.1 Gracilinanus agilis
TATATATATATATATATGGTAAAAAAAAATGGGTTGTGCTTCCTACTACCTATCTACTGACACTGGATCTGGCATATACATACATTTATTTATTTATTCATCTTCATATAACTATATGGCATGTGTATTACAACATATTAGCATGTTACATATTGTGATATATTATTTAATCTAAATACATATGACTAAAGTAGATACACAAAGACTAGGTAAAAATAATTTGTCTCAACTGTGAAAAAGACACTGTCAATCAATCAAGCAGAAGAAATAATTGGAGACAAAACCAATCAATATATTTATATTAAAAGAAAAATAGATTTTAAAAATTAAAATGAAAACTATTTTAAAGGAAAGAATCAAATTCAGATGAAAAATATATCAGATAAAAGTCTAATATCCATATTCTATAAAGAATTGAACTGAAACATAGATATCTATGAGTCAGATGATGCACATTTTCCAGTGTAACTATAGTCAAAGGACATGAGAAAACCTTTGTCAAAAAAGGAAAAACAAACTAATAACTACATGAAAGAATGGTCAAACCCCTTAATAAACTAAAAACTATAAACCCAAACCACCTTAAGATAAATCTTTATGCCCATTTTAAGATGGAAAATATAAAAGACTGACACAGTCCTATGTTTCCAAAGCTCTGGGCAAATACATTCAAAGGATTTTGAATATTGCAAATTGATGTGACTATTTTGGAGAGTATTATACAAAAAGAATCACAAAATATCAAAACTATTAAACCAGTTGTCACATTGCTAATATTTTATCCCTGCCCCCAAAATCATAAAATGAGAAAAGTACCTAACTGTAAAAGTCTCTATAGCTATTCAGTCTATATGTGAAACAAATTGCAATATGGACCAGTAATTAGAGAATTGATGAATAAATTATGATGCAATCATATAAAAAGGAAGCAGAATGACTGATAGAGATCCAGAGTCAGAAAGATATGAGATTTGTCCTGTCTCTCATTGGTTGGTTGTTGTCCTCCATTCTTTAAGAGGACCAAAATGATATCACTGATGTCTTTTGACTCATATATAAATTGGATTTAAATGATGCAGAATTGCACAAAGTCACTGATCTCACTCTGGCTTCCAGAGTAATCCATGTCCAGTTGCAAGATAGAAGTTGAACAATTGGTGGTGATGGTCCAGGATGCAGTAGATGTCTTTGGTTTCTTCAGTGTTAAACCAAGCTCTAAGCTCTTCACTATGCCTGTGTATAAAGGGAACCCCTTCCTCTCAGGGTCATGAATGTTCTCATCCAACCCATCCTTTTAGAGTGGCTAGAATGCTCCAAATAGAGGTCACAGGTTAAGAGCCCTAGGAAAATGACCTGGAACTAAGGGTTATAAGTGTGGGTCAGAGAGACTTTGATTGGTTCCTGAGAGGGGATGGACTAGCTGAGAGAGGCAGGAACAGATGTGGAGTAAAGGGCTAAAAAAAGATGAAAATGTAGAGGAGATCAAGGTCCTAGGCATGAGTTTTCTGGGATTGATTTTTCTACTCCATTTGGTATTGGTGGCTTGGACAGAAGACACCCTCATAGGCTGATAAGACTCTTGCTCCGAAAAGACTATCAAACTTCCATGTGGAGATTGTAACCTTCTCGAGGAGCGAGCTGAAATTCTATGGATCAGACTTTATAGTGGTAGGCTAGAAAATAACTTTCTACTTCCTTCCTTATTTCTTTCTTATACTATATTTATATTAAATTAAATTATTGAAAGCTAATATCACCCTCATGACTTAAGAATTAATTTTATAAACAGCGACCACAACAAATTTTTTTACTAATATTATTTAACAAAACCAATTTCTAAAGATTACATGTAGCTTTTTTAATTATTACATGTTACATTTATTTGCTTCCTCTGTATTCATTATTTTCATCTGCCCCTTCTGCCAGAGGAAGTCTTTACATGCCTGGGGTAGGCACTCCCTTAACTCACCAATGAATTTAAAGTCTGTTAGTAACCTTCAATCTGAGTTGACTCACTTGCTGAGATGGTTTCTCCAAGGTGCAGTCTTTGAGCATGCTACACCTTCTTGAAATTACATATTAGCTGAGTGACTCTGGGCAAATCATTTTAATCTCAAGGCATCCCTAGCAGTTCTAAGAAGATAGGGTTCTAATTTGCAGAACAGGTGCTGATCTATATGAAGAAAATTTTCTCACCAGAAGTTTCCCATGCCAATAAAATGTTTTTGGTCCACATGTGTATTTTATTATTTTAGTATATTCCCAATGAGGAAACTTGCTATCTTAGGGCAATACATGGGACTCTGAGTGGCTATATGACTTGTCTAGCTTGATATAACCAATACTAGGTAAAATTCGAACCCATGTCATTTTTATTCCAAGGCTGGATCACTTTCCAGTTTGTCACTATATTTTTTCTATAGAAAATTATAGTGACATATATACTCTAGACAGACCCACTGACCTAGAGGACTAAGGACTCTTCTTCCTAGTAAAGAGCTCTAGTTTTGGAACCACACAGACCAGATTCACTCATCAGGCCTCCTGATCTCTAAATAGAGAATTCAATCTTTTTCTTGCTATCTCTGATAGTGAACCAAATATTCCTGAAGGATAGTTGGTGTACCTATATACTGGACCAGACTCCCTAGTGTCTCCCTACATTTTTCTACATCTTGCTACATCTCTAAAGGATAATAGATTTTCTTGAGGCAAGAATAGAACAGTGATTAGCAAGAGAACTTAGTTTCTAATTTTAACTCATTACAGGTCAGCTAAGTTCAGAGACAAAGAACATGACATAGGCATTTACAAGCCAAAATCAGTTCATGGTAAATAAAATTAATGAAAACGAAGCCAGATCAATTTTGATCATTTCAAAAAAAGGACCTCAAAGGCAAAGCAAATGGGTATAGACTAACAAAGAACATTGAAGAGAAGCTAATTCTTCACATGAATGATTCCAGGCAGCCAGTGAAGGGCAATAAGATGACATGATGGGAGATATTTTTGATTGGGACTAGGAGAACGAGAGGCAAGGAAAGAAACTGGTGAGACAGGGGTCTTCACTGTCTTTATGTGAACTTGTCATATTGTCTGGTCAGCCTCCCATTTTTTGATTCAAACATTGTTTCTGCTTCCCCAGAGATGCCTGTTTATATTCCAGTACTGTTTTGAAAGGATAGTTGCCATATCAGTTCAGAATCCCCTTAAGAAAACATGAAATGTAAGAACACATTGCTCAAAAAGATCAACTACTTGTTCATAAGATGAAATTAAAATATAAAAGCTGAGCCCTAATGCTGTCTGTGTTTCGCAAGAAATTTATAGAAACTAAATCTTAAAAAATGATGATAAAGGGCAGCTAGATGGCTCAGTAGACTGAGAGTCAGGTCTAGAAATGGGAGGCTCTGGGTTGAAACCTGGCCTTAGACACTTCCTAGCTATGTGACCTTGGGCAATTCACTTAACCCCCATTGCCTAGCCCTTACCTATCTTCTGTGTTGAAACTAATAAAAGTATTAATTTTTAGGTAGAAATTGAAGCAAACAAAAAAATGATGGTAGAGAAGTCAATAAGATTCCTGGTATATCAAGAACATTTTATTCATATATGGAAACAAATTGGGGGTTAGTACATATATAGTCTATGGGTTGTATGTAAATACTATGCAAAACTCTATAGTGGTTGCAAACAGTGAGTCCTAAAAAGACTCTGAAACACTCAGAATCTGAGAGTTCCTATGTTGACTAATTTTCATTTGGTTTATCTACTTCACTTGTTCTCACCATGCATATCGTTGTAACAATACTCATGGGGTATTATTGCTCCAAATATAACAATCTGATGCTGATTGGACGGACCAATATTATACAGAGAAAAAATAAACTTGGGAATAATGTTCTTTGAAAGAAGAAACAGAATAGATTTCATGCTTTTGAACCTACTCTGTCTTTGGGCACACAAAAAAAGAATTAATCTGTCAATGTCTGAAAGCATATCATCTTGGGAAAGAATTGTGTTCCCAATGTTATCCCTAAATAGTATGTAATAGAATCAAAGCAAATGCTCTGATTTAAGGGCCACTGACTAATCTTGAGTTTAATAAAGGAAAACTATATTATTGACCCTAATTATAAACCCACATCCCCTGAGCTTTTAATGGGTTATAAATTGAGACAAATGAGTTTTCTCACATCTAGTTTTTTTCAGATTTCAATAGAAAGACCCTCAAGTAGCAAACATAATCAAAGTAATATACGACTTAGCAAAAGATAATTTCCTTTTTATGGTGGAAATTAGTGGTGAACTGAAATATTTTAAGTCATATTTAGGATAGCAATTAAAGTAGCAACACTGGGAAATGTTTATGAAAACTAGACAGAGTTAACAAATCTCTCTTAGATTGTTCCTTGGGGAAATGAAAAAAAGGATAGGTCAAGCTACAGGTAATTAGACCAATGTGCAACTGGTTAGCTCTTAGAGAGCATTTCCTTGAAATCTAGCGCCTAGAATTAATAGTATTGGCAAAAGACAATATTTCTACATTATATAAATTTCTCTTTGATTCCTCAGGAAAAACACCAGGTCATCTAGAGTAACTTATTCTACAAAGTAATGGCTCATATTCTGGTCACAGGGAGTTAACCTAATGACCAAATCTAGTTTCCTATTTAGATAACCTACTCTATCCTGTTAGTGTCTTATTCTGTTTTTATTTTTTTTACTAAGAAAGGGAATTACAAACTAATGAATGTATGAAAAGCATTTAATAATTATTTATTATGTAAAAAGCAGTATAGTAAGTTCAGAGGATAATTTTTTTAATTGTACCTGCCCTCAAGAGTTAATATTATAATAAAGGAAGACATTCTAATAGAAGAGTGGGTTGTTAAGGAAGAAAATTTTGGTATTTGGAGTCAAAAAGATGTTAATGGAGTCAAAAAGAAATAACATAAGATGTCCTCTCCAGAACTGGTTTCCAAACTCTTCACTACTATTCATGAAATTTATATATGTTTTATGTTTTCTCTCCAGCATAATGATGTAACCAGAGTTCCAGGTTAAGATGGTGGCAGAGTAAAAAGCAGCTGCTTAACCTCTCCTAACCGAAACATACAGGACTCCTCAAGGGGACATAAAAACAAATCCAGATGAATGAAGGGAATGACCAGCTGGAAGCCTTGAAGAACCAAACAGACCATATTCAAAAGGAAAACCAAAAGATTATAGCCAAAAATCAGTCACTAAAGGCTAGAATTGGGCAATTAGAAAAAGATGCCCCCAAATCAAAAAAATTGATGAGCAAATTGGAGACCAAAATCAAACAGCTGGAAAACAGGATAGACCAAATTGAAAAGGAAAATCAAAAGAATATAGCAGAAAACCAGTCTCTAAAGACAAGAATTGGGCAAGTAGAAGCCAATGATCTCTCAAGACAACAAGAACAAATAAAGCAAAGACAAAAGACTGATAAAATAGAAGGAAACATGAAATATCTCACTGAGAAATTGACAGATCAAGAAAAGAGGTCTAAAAGAGATAATTTGAGAATTATTGGTCTTCCTGAAAAAGCAGAAATTAATAGAAATTTGGACTCCATACTAAAGGAAAGTATTCAACAAAATTCCTCTACAACAAGAGGGTAATATAGACATTGAAAGGATCCATAGATCGCCCTCTACACTAAACCCTGAAAAGACAACCCCCAGCAATATAATAGCCAAATTCAAGAGCTTCCAAGTAAAATAAAAAAATTTTACAAGAAGCCAGAAAGAGACAATTCAGATATCGAGGAGCACCAATCAGGATCACACAGGATCTGGCAGCCTACACACTACAAGACCGCAAGGCTTGGAATATGATATTCAGAAAGGCAAGAGAACTGGGTCTACAACCAAGGATCACCCACCCATCAAACCTGACTATATGCTTCCAGGGGAAAGTTTGGGCATTCAACAAGACAGAAAATTTCCAAGCATTTGCACAGAAAAGACCAGGACTAAATGGAAAGTTCTATATCCAACCACAAAGATCAAGAGAAACATGAAAAGGTAAATAAGAAACAGAAGGGAAAGTAAGAAAACTCATATTTTTTAAATTTGCCTCTTTAAAGGGCTTCAATAAGATCTAATTATTGGTACTCCTGTGTGGAGAAAGGTTATGTATAATTCTCTGTAGTGAACTCTGTTCACCATTACAGCATTCACTATTATAATAATTAGAAGAATTATTCATAGGGAGAGGTTGCAATACTAAATGGTCTAAGATGATATGGGTGGGAAGGAAAGAGGGGGGTGAATAGTGGAGGACACCAAAAGAAACTTGAATGAATAAGAAAAATAGGATATTCTATTACACACAAAGAGGGCATGGGAAGGGGAGGGGATGAATACTATTATAAGAAGGAGAGGAAGAGAACATTAAGAGGTAATATTTAAACCTTGCTCTCAGTGGAATTAACCCTGAGAGGGAAGAGTAGCTATAGTCATTGAGATATAGAACTCTATCTAACCCTACTGAGAAAGTCAGAAGGGATAAACAAAGGGGAGCAGGGGAGGGGAGGAGAAGGGAGAAGGAATTCATTAGGCCTTAAAAATTAAAAAAAGGGAATAACAAGGGAGGGGGTAGAAAGGGTAGTAAATCAAGGGAAGGGACAAGGGTTACTGGTTTAAAACAAATCACTGGTTTAAAAGGAAATAGCCTAAGAAGAAGAGGTAGAACTAAGAGAGAATACCAAAATGTTGGGGAATACACAACTGATCATTATAACTCTGAATGTGAATGGGATGATTGATTATACTAAATTAAAAAGCTTTTGTACAAACAAAAACAATGCAACCAAAATCAGAAGGGAAACAACAAATTGGGAAAAATTCTTTATAACAAAAAATTCTGACGGGAGTCTAATTATTCAAATATACAAGGAGTTAAATCAATTGTATAAAAAATGAAGCCATTCCCCAATTGATAAATGGAAATCAAAACTATCAATAAGCACAGGAGAAAGTTCTCTAAATCTCTAATAATTAGAGAAATGCAAATCAAAACAATGCTAAGGTATCACCTCATACCTAGCAGATTGGCTAAAATGATAGTAGGGGAGAGTAATGAATGTTGGAGGGGATGTGGCCAAATTGGGACATTAATGCATTCCTGGTGGAGTTGTGAACTGATCCAGCCATTCTGGATGGCAATTTGGAACTACACTCAAAGGACTATAAAAGATTGCCTGCCCTTTGATCCAGCCATACCATTGTTGGGTCTGTACCCCAAAGAGATCATAGATAAACAGGCTTGTATGAAAATATTTATAGCCACGATTTTTGTGGTGGCAAAAAACTGGAAAATGAGGGTATGCCCTTCAATTGGGGAATGGCTGAACAAATTGTGGTATATGCTGGTGATGGAATATTATTGCGCTAAAAGGAATAATAAACTGGAGGAATTCCATGTGAACTGGAAAGACCTCCAGAAATTGATGCAGAGTGAAAGGAGTTGAGCCAAAAGAATATCGCACACAGAGACCAATATAATGTGGTAAAATAGAATGTAATGGACTTCTGTACTAGCAGCAATGCAATGATCAATAACAATTCTGAGGGACTTATGGAAAAGAACCCTACCCACATTCAGAGGAAGAACTACAGGAAAGGAAACACAGAAGAAAAGCAATTGCTTGAACACATGGGTTGAGGCGGACATGATTGGGGATGTAGACTCGAAACTACCACAACAATGCAACTATCAACAATTTGGAAATAAGTCTTGATCAATGACACATGTTAAAACCAGTGGAAATGCACATCAACTATGGGGGTCCGGGGGAGGTAGGTAATTAAAGGGAAAGTAAGAACATGAATCATGTAACCATGATAACTTTTCTAAAAAATAAAAATTATTTAAAAAATTAAAAAAAACATTTTTAAATGATGTAACCAGTAAAAAACAGCATACAAAAAAAGTGAAGTATATAAAGCAAAAGCAAATATTTTGTTAATTTGATTAAGCAATTCAACAAAAAATGTATTTTGTATTGTATTGGGGAGGAATGTGTATAAAGGTAAATGAGGCATGGGTCCTGTACTCTAGACGTTCACAATCTCAATATAAGAAGAACAGGCAGGGATATAAATTATTGTTACATAAATTAAAATATTTTAATTGAAAAGGAGATGTATACAAAGTCATAAAACTACTGAGGGAGGATCCATGCATTCCATTTATTTAAGCAACTTGTTATTTAAGGAGAAATAGAAAGAAATCTAATTGGTGTCCTGGAGACAAAAGGTGGAGAGGACTGATTTTTTTCACTTTTTAGCCAATCATATTGGCTACAAAAACACACAGATTAAGAAAAAATCTGAGTTGCCAAGACAATATTACTGGCATGCTTCTTGTTATTAAGTTATCTTTCATGGGATTATAGGATTTCAAACTACAAGCTTAAATTTCTTGAGACCAAGAAAAATGATCATTGCCTACACAAGGGACAAAAATTCCAGTGTCATCAGATGAAAGTTTTAAAACAACTTTAAAAAGAAAACTTACTTTAAGAATATAAATGTTGGGGGCAGCTGGGTAGCTCAGTGGATTGAGAGTCAGGCCTAGAGACAGGAGGTCCTAGGTTCAAATC
>NW_025350790.1:0-5429 GCF_016433145.1 Gracilinanus agilis
TATATATATATATAAATGCTTATATAGATTCTACACATTCTATACATGTAGATTTTAAAAGCAAAGTAATATGCCATTGAATTCATGTTCCACAATTTGTTTTACCATTCCCCAAGCAATGGACATCTACTTTGTTTCCAAATCTTGGCTATCACAGAAATGGCAGCTATTAAAATTTTTGATGCATATGCAGGAATTAGGTATTTTTCAGAGAAATACCATTATGTGCCAGGAGGTGGAGAAGTCTAATATTAAAGTATAGCACTTGTACTATTGTCATAAAATCTCAGGCCAAGCCTGGCCCAGTAGTGTGCCTATATCTATATGATATAATAATAATGAATAATGATGATAATAATGAATAAAAATGAATAATGATGATAATAATGAATAAGAATGAATGAAGGATTTGGGGCTGATGGATTTTATCATAGAGAACAGGTGAATAGAAAGACACAGACAGGAAAATAGTTGCTCTGGCAGGACTGTGATAACAGGCAATTTATAGCCTGTAGGGGACTCCTAGCTTACTTGGTACCTGTCAGTCAACAAACATTTATTAATTGCCTCCTATTAAATACTTATAGCTGATGGCATTAAGAAAGCTAGAAATGGAGGAGCAGAACCATTATTACATGGTTACCTTCAAGAAGGTACCAATGGACTATTCCTGAATTTCATTAGCAGGTGACTGGCCAAAAGAGTTTGAAAGTCAGACATTCCAGTTTGAGAACAATGGGTATCTGTGCTTCTGGAATTAGGTCCTGACTGCCATTGTGTGAGAAGAAAGTAGAAAACTGGAAGGTTCTTGGGCTGCAAATGGTTACATTGGGTGCACTGATTTTAATCTACTATGGTCTATTTTACCAGTAGGTCCTTGTAAGTGAACTAAAATAGAATGTAGTAGATCAAAGGGAAGAGCCAAGGAGATGGAGAACACGACCCTCTTTCAACATATGATTAAATGAAATTCATCAAACATTTACTGGGTGCCTACTATGTGTGTGATATCATGCTAGGTGCTGGGGATACAAAGACCAAAAAAAGGTCCAACAGTTCCTTGCATTCAAAATGCTTACATTTTTTACACACACAATATGTACAAAATATTGTTTTTTACCAGACTTTTTATGTCATTTGTATAGGAGACTCCTGAAGAAACTTCTCAGGCAACATAAATCTTTCTGTGCTCTTCAACTTAATACCCTGAGAGAGTTTTCTGGGGCACAGAAAGATTAAGTAAATTGCTGTGTGTCACAAAACAAAAATGTTCTAAGGGAATCAACTGAACCTAGGACTTCCTGACTCTCAGACCATTTCACTACTGGCTGTGACTCAACTTCCTCTACCAAATATATACAAAGTAAATGTAATGTTGGTTAGGAAGGAAAAAGGCTTAATAATGGGGGGAGATCAGGAAAGGTTTCCTTTTGGGAGGTAGCATTCATTTTTATTTTAGAAAAAAAATATTCTTTTACTAATATTTTGCAAAAGAAATACCTTTTGTCAGACCATGTGTTGTAATTTTTTATTTTGGAAAACATGGTCACCACATTTCAATTTGATTGTAAGTAAAAGGGCATTGGAAGTAATACTATTTTTTTACTTTCCCAGCCCCAACTAAAATGGGTAACTGTCCCAAATCAATCAAGTGTTACTTTTATTTTTCTTACCCAAATGGTATACTTATCTGATTCACCTCAGTAGTTGGCTCTTTTTCCCCCAGACATGTCTGTTCACTCACCAGGAGACTAAAACATTGTGCAGATGTACTGTTGGATACAATGATGCCAATATAATATATGCGCTGTTCAATAATTTATTTTGTATCTGGAGAAATGCATCTGTTTCCTTCTTGTAGGGTAGGGATGAGGGGTTTCAGCGGCATTTTAGGTACTGGTCCAATTCTTCCATCCAGTTAACCAAAAATGAAAATTTCCATCTGTTCAATTGCCATTCAGAGGAATGTTTTATCTCTGAAGCACATTATGACAACGAAAATTGACAGCATAATCTGTCTCCTTTCCCCTCGCTTTTATTCCCTTCTCAGATTTTCTTGAGTTTTAACAAGAAAGAACTTTTTTACCTATCTAAAAGGAGAGGACTTATTCTTCTTTCTAGTAGCCAAGACCAGTAAAGCAATAATAGCCATCCACTACTCACTTCTTTTGTACATTCTTTTTTCCCTACTGGTGACCCTTTCAGTAACATTCTTGCTAGCATGCTATTAACAGAACAATGCAAACATAACCTTCTCTCTTTCATATACAAGGGAATGTCTGCCAGCTATATCTGGCATTCCACTGAATTCACAGATTCTTTCTAAATGAAGTTTGGAAGATAAAGTTGGAGGCTGATTTTATTGATCATTCTGTACTTTAGAAGTTGACTAGTCTTCAAAAGAGTACTGTTTCAGATGGTTTTTAACTCATTAACTTGGCAGATAAGATGACAGTATCATTTTACATAAGAATAAGATATGCATACACAGGCATATAAAGTATACATATCTCTCAATCTTCTGAAAAAATGTTTATATATTTTATATTTATATGTCCTAGCACAATTCCTTCACATCATGCATTTCCAGGAATCAAAACCTCATCACCTAGTAAATACTCTTCTCCCAAGTATCTCTGAACTGAGCTGGGTTGATTCTCACAAGAAGATTTCCAAACTGTCTCTGTATAGTCAAAAGCATTTTAGCCTGGGCAGACCTTATTAGAGATGCAGCTTGGGTTCCATTGATATTTCACCTTTGAGAACCAGACCACTCCTAACCCTATCAGAACAAGACGTTAGAGAAGTATAATGATATCTATCTATATGTGGATTTATTATATGAAAATATATATCATGAATCTACCTATAATGGAAAAAGACTAAGCTATATGTTAATAGGGATACATATCCATATATTTACTGACAAGAAGCCCTCGCCCAAGTCCTGTCTCTGACTCTAGATAAGTCACTTAACCTCTCAATATCCCACTTTCTAAAACTATAAATTTGAGAAGCTGCCAACCTGCATCAGGAGAGAAAGTTTCTTCATCTAGGAGTTTCTCTTATCCTATGAATCATATTTCCAGTTCCTATCCCTATGTCTCTATGCATGTACATATTGTAATATAGGATTACTATTGCCATGTTTGCTTGGGGGGCAACCTGTCAGTTGCCCTGGTTGGAATGTTGACCATGGCATGAGCCACAGGGCAAGTACCAACTGCCAATTGGACCCAGGGTATATAAAGCCTAGAGACCCAGGGCTGGGTTCTGTTCTGTTCTTTCCCTACTTCTCTTCTTACCTTCACTTCAACCCCTTGGGGATCAAGGGTGGCTAGGAGGAGGAATGTGGGATCTTAGTTTCCTAAGTTAGGTAGGTTTAAGAGAAGCTTGTTGACCCAGTAGGAACATCAATTAGATATACTCTATCAAGAGGTTGCTCTATATTACCATCAAGAGATTATTTATTTCTGTCCCAGGGCTGATCCCTTGGGACAGCTGAAGATCATAGCAAAGAAGTTCATTCAACATCCTGAACTTAGATCAAGGAGGCAGCATAATCTAGATTCATAGGTTTCCTAACCTACTCTCCAAACCCTTTTCCCTAATCAACTTTTCAAATAAAATCTTAGTTCAACTTATGAATTAGTGGCTCCTACCTTCAACTCTGATCTAAGTAGACTGCTGATCAAGATTCTAGGAGGGTAGCAGAATAACTCCATTGCTGTTATACAGGAAGCACCACACTTCCCTTCCTGTCTAATCTCATTGTCATCCAATAGGAGTTACTTCCTCAGCCAGGCTGAAGGGTAATCTTCTTAAAGGGGATATAGTCCTTGCCAAGGGAAATTACATCGTTCCCTCGGCTGCCTTAGGTGCTGGGTGTTTGTCATTCATTCCTACGTCCAGCTCCATCTGTGAACTGCTTGTGATTAAGCCACACTTGCTTTCTGACTGTCTACAGCATTACCAACCTCTATAACCGATCCACTCATATACCCTCATTACAATATATATAAGAAATGACATCTTTTCATCATATATTTTTCAAAGCGATTATATTTTCTTAAGGACTAAACTGACAAGTATTTATGGAGTGCCTATAATGGGTAGGCGATATTATTTTAGGAACAATACCTTGTACTATAAAGGATTTTACTAAAAAACTGGAAATCCTAACATTTTGTGATACAGATGGCTATGATATAATTCACAGCATGCACTGGACTTCAAACCACAAAGAACACTTCAAACCCTGTTTTA
Organism: Gracilinanus agilis; assembly: GCF_016433145.1. Lineage (NCBI taxonomy): Eukaryota > Metazoa > Chordata > Mammalia > Didelphimorphia > Didelphidae > Gracilinanus > Gracilinanus agilis. The sequence continues at coordinate 4,267 of NW_025350790.1, forward strand.
TTATAAGTTCATTATAAGTGCAAAAAGTCCGGTTGTAAATAAAAGTCTTTTTTTTGTTTAGTCCAAGATTTTTTTTTTTTTGGTAAATATAACACAAAAGGACTCTTTGGGGAATATAATGGATACTTATTAAAATTTTAAGCTAATATTCCAAGCTTTTAAGAAATTAAATCATCTTAATTATGAAAACAGATTTTATCACTTTCATAAGTCTCCAAAGCTAACTCTTCTCCACTATTTCTTGTAGCAGATGACCATTAATATTCTACTTTACAGTTATATTTGTCATTCTTCTTTTCTCCTGTATAAGAAGATGAGATGGTTTCTCTGTTTAAGCTATACCTAAAAGCTCTTTATAATCTGACCCTTTCTTATCCTTCTAGTCTTACACTCTATTCCTCTCCATACACTGTTATATTTTAGTTATGTTGGCCTACTTTGCTGTTCATCATATGTGACACCTGTAAAAATAATATGGCGAGAACTGTAAAAATGAATGGGCAAAAACTATGTAAATAAAGGTTCAAAACTGTTCAGATAACTTTTGACAGATGTAATCAAAAGTACCTTCAGTGATAAAATGAAGTGAAACTTATAAATGAACTTTTCTTCAGGGCCAGGTGCAAGGATGCTAAAGAGACTCTTGTTATAAAAAATAAAATATTTATTGAAATATATAAGGATAAAAAGGACTTCTAACTCTAAGGCATTCTGGCTCCACCCAAATAAAACTCCCTGGTTCCACAAGGAACTGCTTCTCCTGTGTTTCACAGGCTACACTAATCCTTCCTAATCTGACTAACCCAAATTTATACTATTCTAAATAAAACTACCACTATTATCCTTATAATTCTTAACTTCACCTCTAAGTTATAAAAATAATAAAGGCTAGCTGGTTGAGTCTCAACAACAATCAAGTTAAGTCAGACTCAAAGTCCAAATCAAAGACCAGGGTTTTCTTTGGTCTTCTCGGAGTTAAACCAATCTATAAAAACAGCAATAGATAGTGAATAGTGTTTCCCAAGTTGGAAAAAGAAAACACTAAGCTCCTTCAGGTCTTTCCCTCAGACTGTGAAAGAGAGGCAAAGATGTTACCTCCTCCAGCTGAGAGAGTGAGAGAGACCGAGAGAGAGAGAGAGAGAAAGAGAGAGACAGAGAGAGAG
>NW_025350791.1:0-9362 GCF_016433145.1 Gracilinanus agilis
ATATATATATGATTACTAGAGAGGTGAAGCTGTTTTTTTTCCTTAAAAAATAAGCTGATATAAGCTTGATGAGTAAACATTGCCATATAAACTTCATGCTTTCTATTTGTATTTTTCAATTTGCAACCTTGACATTGCTTCTCCATTTGGCAATTAATTCCCCAGATGTATTTTATAGAAGGTAGAGGAGAAAGTAAATGGGCCCTTTGCTGAGGCTCTGCTAGAAATGATCCGGATACCATAACAGCAGGGCTATGAAACTCATAGTCATTGATTCTGTAGCTTAAGCATGGACAATTAAGGGACTGATAGGTGTTGGCTTTCTAATAAGAGTCTAGCACATAATAAATACTTAGTAAATACTTAGCAATGGACTGATGGAATGACTGAATTTCTGCAACCCCTGATTTTTTAATCCAGAGCAATCCGTTTGCTCCATCCATCAGAAATCTTGACTGCAGATGTGCTCAGAGAGATCTGGCCACAGGAGAGGAAGCATTTGTAAAGAAGGCTCTGCAAGAAATATTTTGAAACATAATATGGCCAATTTTCCAACCCATGCATCAAAGACTGGATAATCATAGACCTTTGGAGAGTTATTTTGTCTGAGTGGAAATAGCAATAGCTCCCCAGCCCTGAGTTGGGAACTGCCTAGGTATGCTTAGAGTTCTTCTCCTTTAGTCTGTCTAGTACTTAGGGGCCATCTGTACCATGCTTCCCACACATTTTAGTGTATTCTCTGAAGAATATTTACCCATTCTGCTATTATAAGCAAAAACAACAAGGCAGAGAAGATGAGGAGATGGCCCCAGAAGTCGGCAAGACCTGAGTTTTGGTCTTGCACTTGACAAACACCAGAGATGTGACCCTGGACAAGGTCCTTGATTTCTCATTGCGGACAACTTCCTTAGAATGCAGATCACAGAACAATTGCTGATCAGAGGGAATTCCTTAAATTCCCTACAATGAAACCACAGGGAGATCCAGTAAGGGGAAAAATGCTTTTCTAGAAATCTATAGGCTTTCCAGTCTAGGTGCAGAAGAGAGTAATAGTGTTGGGTCATGAGAAAAACACTGGCTAGAGTCAGAGTTTGCATCTGATTTCTTTTCCTTACCACCCATATAATCATGAACAGGTCACTTAATAACTTAGACCTCAATTTCTTCATTTGTGAAATGAAAGAATTGGACAAGATGATCTCATAGATCTTTTCCCACTCTGAATCTTGAGTTTTTTATGTTATTTTCAGATTTTGGGGTGACACTTTTTTTCTTGCCTTTTTTAAAGGTGAGGCAATCAACAAGTACCCAAATCCATGAGCATCTCTACCACGTTCCTAATAAATCTACTGCAATAAATACAATGGACTTGGCATAATACAGAGGCATAATACATAAAACAAAAGTCCTTGTTTTCATGGAGTTTATGGTTTCCTAAGAAGATAAGGCCAGAGGCTGGACCTGTCATTTCACTGGTATAGAGAACTCTGTTTACCAGTGTAGTCAAATACTTGTATCATAGACTGAACATGGGGCACTGAGTGGTTGAATGACTTATCAGGACCAAGGCCAGGTCTCTATCCACTCTGCCTTTATGGGGCTCTAGGATTAGAAACATGCATATTTGGACCATACACAATATAAAACATTTAATGTATTAGATCCAGAACAAAGTGACATATAAAGTCTAAGGGGGGAGGTTGCTCTTCTCTATAGAGGAGGTGATCTTTGACTTGATCTTACAAGATGGGCAGGAATTCAATAGACAAAAAAGAGGAAGGATGTCTAAACATTTGGAAATAATGTGAGTAAATTCTAAGGGCTGGAAAAATGCAAACTCTATTCAAAAGAACAAAAATAGGGCCATCTACGTGGCTTAGTCGATAGAGTGAGGCCTAGACATGGGAATATTGTATTTAATCTGGTTCTGAACACTTCACAGCTGTGTCCTAGGCAAGTCACTTAACCCCAGTTACCTAGCCTTTACTCCTCTTCTGCCTTGGAACCAATGTATGTTGATTCTAAGGCAGAAGGTAAGGGTTTTAATAACAAAAACAAAGATCAAAAATATTCTATTCTAACTGAAAGGAGTTTGTGGAGGAGAATAATATGATTTAACTTTAGATAAGTAGGGTAGCACTTTGTTGGGGAGGCTTTTCAACTTAGCAGGCAATTAGATGCCAGATGTTTTGTGTGTTTGACTAGTAGCATGACCAGATTTATGTTTATAATAATTTATTCTAGCAGTAGCATAGAAGATGTTTTTGGAGGAGTAAGAATGAAGGTTTTAAAAAAGCATATTACAATATTACTAGATGATTTTTAATGAAGACTGTACGAGGGGGTGTTCATGGGAATAGAAAGGAGATTAAATCAAGAGATGTTGCATAAAGATAATATTGCCTTGCTTCATACAAGACTTGGTGAATGATTATATATGAGAATAAATTAACAAGAAAAAAAGTCCCAATTTTTTAACATTGGAAACAAACTGTGATAACATTGAAAGAAATAATGAAATTATTAGGAACAGATTTAATAATAAGAAAAATAAGTCTAGTTTGTGGGATCAACTGAATTTTAGCTCAGAAATGTTTTTTTAATTTAAAATTTTTATTTTTTCCAAAATTACATGTTAAAACAAAGTTCAATATTGCTTAATATTCATTTTCTGACATTTTCAATCTTTGTTCCCTCCCTCCAATCACTCTCTATTCCACAAGATGGCAGATAATATGATATAAGTTGTACATTATTATAATATAATACATGTTTCCATGTTTGTCATGTGATAAAACAAGACACCTCTTGCTTACACTGGAAGAAAAAAAACATAGAGGAAATAAAGTGAAGAATGGTATGTTTCAATCTTCATTCAGACTCCATCAGTTCTTTCTATGGCAATGGATATCCTTTTTAGTCATGAGTCCCTTGGAATTGCACTCAACCTTTGACTGGTTGTTAATAGTTGTTATTCACAATTAATCATTGTACCTTATGGCTGTTACTTTATATAACATTCACTTGGTTCTGCTCACTTCATTTTGCATCACTTTATATCAGTCTTTTCAGGGATTTTTGTGATTAGTTTGTTTGTTATTTCTTATGGCACAATAGTGTTACAATCATAAACCATGACTCTTCAGTCATTTCCCAACTGATGGACATTCCTTCAGTTTCCAGTTCTATGCCACCACAAAAGAGCTGCTATTAATATTTTTATACAGGTATGTTCTTTTCCCCTATCTTTAATCTCTTTGGGATATCAACCTAATAGTGACATTGCTGTTATTTTAAATTATCTTTATCAGTATTACTATGTGTTTTGTTCTGGGTCGAAGGCTATGTACAATTTCATGGCCCTTTGGTCATAGTTCCAGATTGTCTTCCAGAATGGTTATATCAGTTCACAACTCTGCCAACAGTGTATAAGTGTCCCAGTTTTTCCACATCATCTCTGACATTTGTCATTTTCCCTTTTTGTTTTGTTAGTTAAATCTGGTTGGTGTGAGGTGGTACCTCAGATTTGTTTTAATTTGCATTTTTCTAAATAATAGTGATTTGGAAAATTTTTCTATGGTTGGTGATAGTTTTAATTTCTTCCTCTGAGAATTGCTGGCTTAATTGAGGAATGTGCTTGGTATTCTTATAAATTTGTCTCAGTTCTCTGTATGTTTGAGAAATAAAGCCTTGGTTAGAGATACTTGCAATAAAGATTTTTCCTAGCTTTTTTTGTTTGTTTGTTGTTTTGTTGTTGTTGTTGTTGTTGTTGTTGTTGTTGTTTTAAGCCCTTATTTTCCATCTCAGAATCAATATTGTGTATTGGTTCCAAGGCAGAGGAACAATAAGGGCTAGACAATGAGGGTTAATTGATTTGCCCAGGATCATACAGTTAGGAAGTGACTGAAGCTAAATTTAAATCCAAGACCTCCCATCCCCATGTGTGGCTCAAAATCCACTGAGCCATCTACCTGCCTCCCTCAACCCATTTGTTGTTTGCCTTTTAATCTTGGTTGCATTGATTTTGATTATTGAAAACATTTTTTAATTTAATGCAATCAAAGTTATCTATTTTACATCTCGTAATATTCTCTCTGTCTTGTTTGGCCATAAATTCTTCCCTTACCCATAGCTCTAATAGGTAAACTATTTCGTACTCCCCTAATTTGTTTATGGGATCACCCTTTATTTTTAAAGCATATATCCATGTTGGCTTTACTTTGGTATATTGCATGAGATGTTGGTCTATGATGCGAAGCATTGGTCTCTGTCTAATTTCTGCCGTGCTGTTTTCTACTTTGCTCCAGCAGTTTTGGGCAAATAGTGAGTTTTTCTTCCAAAAGCTTAGATCTTTGAGTTTTTCAGAAAGAGGTCTTAAGTGGTGATTTATACCAACTATAGCTCCCCTGGGATTGACCTTTAGAACTCATTGGAGTCAGAAGAAGATGTGCCAATGCAATAACAAAAACATTCGTGCTTTGTTTCTCCTATAATAAAACTCAAGCATTGTTTAGGTTTGTATTGAAATTTTACCTACAAGTACATATTTAGTTCATTGAGGTTCTATGTATTCTAGTGAGCAGTCAGTAACCTGGCTATAGTTCTTATTTCAGTTTATAGACTAGAATGCAGTTGATAGTATTAAGAACTTTAGAAGTATGTGTGTTGGGGAGGTGGGGATAGGGTTCCTGCCAGCAGGATAATTCAAATTCCTTAGGCACTAACAAAACCTCACATATGTCCATCATTACCTATATGGCCATGGGCAAGACAACTTCTCTGAGTCTTAGTTTCTTCATCTATAAAATAGGTACAGTGATCCTTATACTTCCTCATTAGTTTGTTGTATATAGGAAAAGAATTTTATAACCTTTAGAACATTTTAGAAATATACACTGTTGTTTTAAAATTCTCATCATTATATTTCCTGTTTACAGATTTTTATTATTCATTGTCTTTATTTCTTAATTCATTGGAGTTGAACAGGGCAATAGTATTGGATCTCAACTGTGCTTCCAGTTTTAATTACCTGATTCTACCCTTGGTTGCCTGAAGAAAAGAATTCCTGACTGTATATATACCATAGATTTATCCCCTGAGATTTACTGTTCCTGAAACATCTCAATGGTATCAATTGCTATAAGTTTCATTGCATTCTGGATGAGCCAACCAACCTGTCTAAGGCAAGTTCAGTAAGAAAGGCTCTATCTTTTTAGTAAAGTAGATTTCCTTCACTTTATGAAGATAGCCTCTAACCTCATTATTGTAGTGCTGGTCATAGTGTACCAAATCTTTATCAGACCCCAAAACTTAATCATATCACAAGCACTCCCTCAAAAAAGTCAGGTACAAACTTCCTTATTTTTCTATATCAGCCTATTTCCCCTATTAGGACATAAATTCATGTTCCCTTTCTAAGGGATCCCCCTAGCTCTCAGCTCATTTGCAGATTTGGATTAAATGGCAGGTTTTGAGACTGACTAATCAAAGTTATAATCCCACTATAAACCAACAATGTGTTTTGGCAGTAAAAAAAAAAACAACAACCAATTAATATAGTCTTAGACTACATTAATAGAAATATATTAGCAAGATAAAAAATGATGATATTACTATTGTATTTGTCCAGGTCCAGGTGCCATGGTACTATTTTTGTTGTTTTTCAGTCATTTCAGTCATGTCCAACTCTTGTGGTTTGCCATTTTCTACTCTAAATCATTTTACAGATGAAGAAACTTAACAGGGTGAAGTGGTTCACCCAGGGTAATATAAGTAGTAAGTATCTAAGGCCAGATTTGATCTCATGAAGATGAATTTTCCTGACTCTAGGTCAAGCACTCTGTCCACTGTGCCACCTGACTGCCCAATGCTACCTGTAGAAAACATTTTATACTCAGAACATGAGCAGAAATATTCGAAACAAGAACAGAATGACATTTGTTAATGATTTTATAATTAAGGATTAATTTGTATTTCAGATAAGGATTGGAAGAAGGGTCTAAAATATGTCTTCCAGGTGGGAAATTCTTTTATCAGTTAATAATTTATTCATTGCCAATCATAAGGCCTATTACAGTGTACGTGCTTATTAAATACTGAATAATTTAGAGCTTGGATTACCATCACTGCCAATTTTCCCAGGTTCTTGTTTTTGGTCTCAGTCACTTATGAAGCCTTGAAGAACTTTTTTTCTGGAATCCCATAACTGAAATTTTATGATATAAAAGGGTTTTAAACATAGTACATTAATAATATACAATGTCAACCAACAAAAAAAAAAAGGGAAATTCTATCACAGTGATTCAAGTATTATAGTTTGTTTTTGTAGCACATTCTAGTAAGTGCTATTAGAGGAAGGGAATACAAAAGAAAGAATATAAAGTTCTTTCCCAGAAAAATCCAGAGATGTGTAATATGGTAATTATGGTCCCCATATTAGAGATGAGAAAAATGAGGTTTAGACAATAAGTAACAACCAAATTCATATAGTTAGCAATTAGAAATGGGTTTGAATCCAAATCCAGAATTCTTTCTACTATGCCATGCTGCCCAATTCCTAAGAAGATTAGGAACTGCATTTCCTACCCTTGAGGAGCTTATAAACTGGCTAAAAAGAGGAAATAAACAAAAATTGACCTAACAAAAATTACAAAACAATAAAACAGCAGAATCATAATAAAACTGTACAAATTATACACACACACATATATATACATATATATATATACTGAAGAAATATTTATTAAAATCTTGATTAGATTCAGATGAATTTTATTTTAGTAATGTTTTTGAAGAGGGAAAAATGCTTTGAAAATAGTATTAGCTCTAAAATCCCAAAATCTTAGAATTGTCAGATAACTCAGAAGTTATCTAATACAGCCCACAGCTGAACAAGAATCTTCTCTGGAGCATCCCTGATTACCTACTGCTTGAAGATCTCCCACCTCCATCAGGAGGAACTCTTTACCTCCAGAGATAGTTCATTCCACTTTCTCTTTTCAATTTCTTTTCAGGTTTCCTAGTTTCATTCTTTAGGGCCAAACAGAGAACAAGTTTAAATGTTTTTCTACCTTTCACAACAAATACTCCAAAAAAAAAAGATAGAGAGTGAAAAACTATCATGTTCCCCTTATATCTTCTTTTTCCTAGGCTATATATCCATTTTTATTCAACAGATCTTTGTGACTTAATCTTTGGACTCCTCACTATTTGGTCTCCTTGAGACCAGATGCACCACAGCTTATCATCACTTTTCCTAAAATGTGGCACCCAGAACTGAACACAGTTCTCCAGATGGGGCCTGAAGGGGAGAAAAAGTGAAACAGAATTTTCACCTCCCCAGTCCTGGACCCTAAGCTTAAAATTGCATAAGTTTACTTTCACCCTGTTGACACATATTGGACCTGCAATCCACTTAAACTCATAGGTCTTTTTTTTTCTCAGATGAATGTGATGTCTGCCCATAATTTTCTCCCCACCCCATCCCACATTTTAGTACTGTGAAGCTTATTTTTCTTTAGTCAAAGGTACAAAGCAAATGCTTTATGTTTTGATATCAAAATGGATATGAATAAATCCAATTATAAAGAAATTTATCTTATTTGCCAATACTATGTGCTTTTTTCTTCTGTTACATTTAGAATCTATGCCATGGATGGGGTAATATAGGACACAACTAATGATAAACATATGTTCCTTCTGTGTTCAATTCAGGAAACCTGAGGCCTGGTGCAGCTTTGCCACAGACTTATTTGACATTTAGCAAGTTCCTTAACCTCTTAATTTCTTATAAAATTGAGATAATAACCCCAATAGCCTCTTCCTTCCTTCTCTTCAGACTAACATTCCAGCCCATTTATTATTTAACATTTGAAGTGTTGAATTTATATTTATTAAATAGTTGAGATCCTCAACTGAAAGGCTTCCTATAATACCACCCCACCCCACCCCCACCCTGCCACAGTTTGTTTTGCAACAGAAGGACCATGGGTAAATCACATCAAATCCTTAAAATTTGGCTAGCTCTACTTGCCATAGCTCATGTATTTGGCAGAGTCACTTGACTAAGAGCCAATTTTATAAGTTCTTCCGCTTTCAGATGATTTTAAAATGGTCTAGATTGAACCTGGCTTAGTACGTACCCCTAAATACTACTATACACTACAAAAATTAAGGTACAGATGAAGCATAAATAGTCCCAAATTTCTGGTTTTATGACATTATAGAAAATGTATGCAGTGGACTGGGAAATCCTTCAAAGTAAGAAATTCAAATTTTTCTGTTATAATTTATTATATAGTTATTTTTGTAGTTATTTATACTAAAATCATAATCTTTTTGGATAAAATTTACTAAGACTGAGAAGCCTAGAAACTAGGAGAGGAGAAAGGGAAGATAGCCTGAAATTTAAAATAACTACAAGGTGGGCAAATTTTAAGGAGATAACTGAGAGTTTCCCATAAGCTCCTAATGGAAAGATGGGAGATATACTTTTCAATTCTTTATACCAATCAGAAATAATGGAATAGTGATGCCCCTTCACAGTCACCATTATTATTCAAGATCAAAGGATAATAGATTTAGTGAGGGAGGGACCTTAGAGAAATCTAATTTTATGAATAACTGGGGTTCAAAAAGTTTACTTGACTTGCCCAAGGTCACGCAGGTAATAAGTGACACAACTGGGATTAGACTCTAGCTCTATTTTATAAATTCAGTACTCTTTCCTCAGGTGACTGTAAGAAAAGACAATGAAATTGTTCTTCTGAGTTCTGTCTCAGTAGGAGCAATACTTACTCAGAAGTCATTAAAAGTCTTCCATATTGCAACAATCCCAACTAGTCTGTGACAGTGTCAGAACCTTATAAAGACTTTTAGTGGCCAAAGCAAGATAATAACACAGCTCCCAGAGGTACCAATCTTCTGAGACATACATTCTATACTGGGAGAATCTGACTCATAAAGTGTTTACAGGAGCATAACTGTGGTCTAAATAAATGGGCTACATGAGGATAAAGGCCCTGTTTTTTAAATTAGATTCTGTAATTACCCACTTTAATTTTTATGCATTTAATAAGTCTGAGGAAAAATGAATTTAGCAAAACCTTTTGCAAGGGAAGAATCATGAAGATAGTTCTCAAATCTATTCTCTCTCTCTCTCCCTCTCCCTCTCCCTGTCTCTCTCTCACTTATTCTCTCTCACCTATTCCTATCTTTCTAATGAGAAAGTACATTTTGAGTACCAGCATTTGATCTTTACTGTCAAAGAAATCTGACAATATTATTACTGCTTTGTGCAGAATGGAGAGAGAGGGAAGGAGAGAGAGAGAGAGAGAGAGAGAGAGAGAGAGAGAGAGAGAGAG
>NW_025350792.1:0-4660 GCF_016433145.1 Gracilinanus agilis
TCCTTCCTTCTTTCCTTCCTTCTCTCCCTCCTTTCCTAGCTTCCTTCATTCCTTCCTTCCTTCTTTTCTTATTTCCTTCCCTCCCCTCCTTCCTTCCTTCCTCTACTTTCTTCCCTTTCCTTCCTTCCTTCCATCCTTCCTTCCTTTTTTCCATACCATTCCCCTTCATACTCTCTGATCCCCAAGTTGCTTGTGTCCTCACCCTTTTCCTTCTCAATTATCACGTCCATGTTTTCTGTTTACATGGAAGCTCCTTGAGGGAAGGGGATGTTTTTGTCTTCTCTTTGGCCCCTCAGCACTTTGCACATAGTATGTGGTCAATAAATGGGTGTTGGATTAGAATCATTCATTCATTCAGCAACCATTTACATGACTACTATGTGCAAGGCATGGTGCCAGGGTTCAGAGAAGATAGAGACTAGACCACGCTCTTGGACCTTTCCGGAACTTGCCATCTAACAGGGGTCAGGGCGAAGCTGAGGGGGTGTTTGTGGCTCCCATACAATTCCCTGTACATAGGTGGCGTTGTCTGTGAACTACCTCCAGCCCCCTCCATCCTGCATATCCAACCCCAGAGGACCCTTAGCTCTTTCTTGACACAAATTGCTCCTGGACTGGCAGCCCTTTAGATATCAGCTCAGGGAAGGTGCATTCCACAGAGAGAAACACGAGGCCCAGGTAAGGCCTTTTCGAGGCCAGCCTTTTATCCCAGCCAATTTCAGTGGGAATCTTTCTAAAATGGATGCTCCGTTTCCATGACTTCTCCAACTGCAGCTACTGGGCAGAATGCAAACTAGATGGGCTGACCTACTTCACAAGGTGGCTCTGAAGAAAGGGCTTTAGAAACCTCCAAGCACTACAGCGGAAATGGGAAGCGCAAGGATGACGCCGCCGAGGCCCAGGGCATCCCACCGAACCTCACAGGATTACAAAGTCCTGGAAAACACGAACGCCCTTGAAGCCACCGAGACTGAGAGAATGATGCTGCCCTGCATCAGGGACTCACTGACATTATAGAGGGTTTCAAGTTGGCAAAACACTTCCCTCCCCTTATATTGCATTTCTAACCAGTCCCTGACTGAAGAGCCACAGATATTACTGCCCCCATTTTATGGCAAAGAAAATGAGGCTCAGATTCCAGTGACTTGACGCCAGTCACATAGCTTTTGTCCGAGGTGGGGTCTGGACCCCGTTCTCGACTCTGAGCCCAACATCCCTTCCGTGATCTCGCCCACTAGTCTTGAGTTTTTGTGTTTTTCTGTCTCCTCCTTCCCTGCTGCCCCATGTGGCTGCCAGTAGTGCGCCAGCCTCGAGCCTCTGTGACTTCCTTCTTCCCTCTCACCCCATGAGAAGTGAAACAAGGAATTGGGCAAAAAACCCTTTCCAAAATGTCTCTCTGACAAAGGATTCATTTCCAAGATCTATACAGAACTGATTTCATTTGAATTTACAAGACAACCAACCGCAAGAAATCAGAGAAAGAAGGAGGAGTTTCATCTGGACAAAAATATTCATTCATTTATTTATTTAAACCCTCACTTTCCATCCTGGAGTCAATACTGTGTATTGGCTCCAAGGCAGAAGAGTGGTAAGGGTAGGCAATGGGGGTCAAGTGACTTGCCCAGGGTCACCAAGCTGGGAAGTGTCTGAGGTCAAATTTGAACCCAGGACCTCCCTTCTCTAGGCCTGGCTCTCAATCCACTGAGCTCCCCAGCTGCCCCCTGGACAAATATATTTATAGCAACTCTATTTGTGGTAGCCCAGACTCGGAGCCAAGGGGGTGTCCTACTGGGAAATGGCGAAGTGAATGATGTATGTGGCTGCCATGATGATGATTATGACCCTGGCATAAGAAGGGCTAGAATGGACAATTTCAGAGGAAGCCAGGAAGACTGTTACGAACTGATGCAGAACAAAGTGAGAGTAACGAGCAGAATGATGTTCGCGATGCGCCAGGATCATAGAGAAAAACAGCTCAGACGGCCTTCGGAACTCTGACCAACTCGGGCACGAATCCAGATACGTCTGGAGGCCCTTTCAAAGAAGGAAGACGAAACCCACCACAGAGAGGCGAACTTCCAATGCCAGAAGCAGCGTGCGTTTGCAGACACGGCCAAGGTGGGAGCTGCTTGGCTGGGTTATGCGGATATCTGTCTGTGGAGGGATTTGTTGTGCTGGTTTTAAACGTTTGGGGAGCCAAGGCCCGCCTAATAAGAGACGAGGTGCTCGGAAAATCGAGAATCCATTATAAAAAATGGCATTTGCAGGTGGCACGATACAAAAGGTCCCCAGTAGAGAGAGTTAGACCCGAGCTGTGTTTAGCCTCCTGCTGGAAGGGCCTACAGAAGTGACCTGGGCTTGGGCAAGGCCATCTCTTTCTTTCCCAGGATGTGGCTCCCCCAGAGCAGGCTGGCAGGCCCAGAGCTCTGAGGATGGAGGCCAAATGCCGGGCCAGCACGTTGGCTTTAGAAACAGTGCTGTGACCGTACACGGGTGAAATGATTTCAAGTCATTTTCCAAAGCTCCAGAGCCTGTTGGTCCTAAATGCCTTGGCAATAACCGAGACTAAAAGAAGGCTTCAGAATGTGTTTATCATTTAAAGTAGGGGCCGAGCCAGGTTTTTGCCCCTCACTGATGCTCTCCTGCAGTCCGCTCGCTCTGCTGTCTGGGCTCTTCCCCTTTGCTGGTGCTGTTCCCTTTGCCTGGAATTCCCTCACTCCTCTTCTCTTTGTCTTAAAAAAAAATAGTAAACAAAATCTGAAATTTTGTCTTAGGATCGATTCCTAGACAGAAGAGTGGTAAGGGCTAGGCAGTGCGGGTTAAGTGACTTGTCCAGGGTCACGCAGCCAGGAAGTATCTGAGGCCAGAGTTGAACCTGGGTCCTCCTGACTCCATGACTGTCCACTGAGTCACCTAGCTGCCCCTCTCTTTGCCTCTTGATTTTTCAAATCCTCCTTCTGTTCAAATGCTGCCTCCTCTTTCCCTGACCAACCTCCTTTCCTTACAGAGTCTTGGAGCTGGAAGGGACTTTACAAGTCATTTATCTAGTTCGGCCCATTCTGTTCTTCAACAACCTCCCCACATGGGAATTATCATCCACCATTTGCTTGAGGACCATCAGCAAAGGGGGCCCCACCACCACCTATGGCGACCGCTTGTCCTTTTGGAGGGCACTGACAGGAGATCTTTCCTCACATCAATGAGCCAATCAGAGTCCTTTGGATTTTGGGGGCCTCCCACCCCGCATGCACTCACTACACCACATCATGGTTAGCGGCCTTTCTGTCTTCTCCTAGGAATGGAATGAATCTTCTCCAAACTTTGCGTCCTACCTGGCTCCGGGAATAGAGCCTAACAAACATTCACCAAATTGAGGACTGTAATTTGTCTCATTGTATTTTCTGACAGTTTCTTGACAGTTTTTGTAAAAGTCTGTATTTCCTAAGAACGTCATTGGGGGAAAGTTAAGCCGCATCTTTAAAAGCCAATTCTTTGTGTTATTGTTTATGGTTTCTTCTAGAAATTAAAAATTGTTGAATTTAATGACTTGAGTCACAGCTACACGAACTGTACTTTGATAAGCACCAAATTTCCCAGAAAATCATTTCTGTAAAACCAAAGCATGGCCTGAAATCACTCTGTCATTTGTTTTTTGTCATCATCGAGATAGAGACAGAAAGGGCGATGATGACAGAAACTCTGAGGACATGTTGTGAGATGGATGCGTCTCCCCCATTGCTAGTGCCACTCCCCACCCATGAAGTCACCTTGTGCTCATTTTTGTAGCCGAGTACAAGCTACCTGCTCTCTCGGGATGTGAGCCTCTTGAGAGCAGGAATGATTTCGGTTTTGATTTTGTACCCCTAGTGCCTAGCATGGACTTGGTGCGTAACGAATGCTCACTGAGTAATTAGAGAAATGGAAAAGGCCTTTGCAGTTAAGTATTACCACATTATGCTGAAGCTCCAAGGCCCCTTAAGAGAGTTTGCACTAATGATTCACACAAGAAATACCAAATCAATCTGGCCTTCTACACTTCCTAGCTGTGTGACCCTGGGCAAGTCACTTAACTCCCACTGCCTAGCCTTTATTCCTCTTCTGTCTTGGAATCAATACATAGTATCTATTCTAAGACAGAAGATAAGTGTTTAAAAAAAGAAATACCAAATGAATAAAAAATGGCTGCTATCCAGACCCTGCCAAACTGGCCAGATCCATCCCTGTGGGTATCTTGGACAAACTGCAGATGGAGACAGAGCTAAGCCCAAACAGAAGAGGGGAAGAGTTTGCAACCCAGCTTGGGTTGCAATTCAGGATCCAATTTATACATTTTTCTTTTTTTGTTTCTCTTTCTTTCTTTCTTTCTTTCTTTCTTTCTTCCTTTCTTTCTTTCTTTCTTTCTTTCTTTCTTTCTTTCTTTCTCTCTCTTTCCTTCCTTCCTTCCTCCCTCCCTCCCTTCTCTTCCTGCCTTCTTTCCTTTCCTCCCTCCTTCCTCCCTCCACTTCCTTCCTTTCTTCCTTCCTTCCTCCACTTCCTTCCCTTCCCTTTCCTTCCTTGTCTTTCCTTCTTTCCCTTCCCTTCCCCTCCTTCCTTTCTTCCTTTTTCTTTCTTTCTTTCTTTCTCTTTCTTTCCTTCTTTCTTTTTCTTTCTCTCTTTCCTT
>NW_025350793.1:0-1824 GCF_016433145.1 Gracilinanus agilis
GAGGGAGAGGGAGAGGGAGAGGGAAAGGGAAAGGGAAAGGGAAAGGGAAAGGGAAAGGAAAGTTTAAGGAGATGGAAGCAAGAGTCAAGAGAAACTTTTCAAGCCGGAAGAAATGTAAACATGTTTTCAGGTAGCTGGGAATGGGACCAAAAACTGGCAGAATCTATACGTCTAGGATACATTCTTATAGCAACTTAACATTTCTATCAATAGAAAAGAAACATTGAAAGTGAAAACTTGCTCCGGATCGAATACTTTATTTACAGAAACTGACAAGGCGAGGGCACTTAACAATAAGTGGGAGCAACAAGTAGCCACAATTTCATTCATATTAATTAGCTGCAGCCAGGAAAAGTAGCTCTACAGTTTCTCTACTTGGGTGTACAAAACTTAGGCTTCAGAACTTTGTCTCTGGGGGACGCCACCCCAGCCAAAGTGTGCCAGAAAGCAGGTAAAAGAGTTATCGGCCTTGGGCCTCTCAGTGAAGGAACACTGCCAACAAGAATGTCAACTCAATTTGCCACTCGTCTAAAGGTGACCTGCTGTCATTTTGCTGCCACCCTGAGCCGCCCCTACTAGGAGGTACACAAGTTCTGCATCCCGTTACTCACTCTCGGAAAGCAGCAGGCAGTTCGCCCCAAGTTCGGTAATCCCCTCAGGGCGAACATGCAGGAATGTGTTTACCCCCCCTTACTCAAATTTGGAAGACAAAAGCTGTGTTGTAATGGAAAGGGCGCTGGATTAGGAGACTGAGGATCTGGATTCAAAATCCACCTCAACTCCTCAAATCCGGGCCGCCGAGGCAAGCAACCAGCTAGAAGCCACAGGTCCCCGTCTGGACGCAGTCCGGGTGCGGCTCCACTTGACCTCGAGGATCCCAAGGAGCTGCACTTCCGCCCCCATGACCCCCTCCAAAAGCTTTTTTAGGTCTCCCCAGTCAAGCAGCTCCGTTTCCCAGCTTCCCTAACTCGCACACACCGCCTGCAGCCACCCCTGCCTCCGGCGGCGATCCGAGCTCGGGGCTCCGGTCTCTAGAGGGGTTGCCGGGGTCCGAGCCCCTTCAGGCCGGTCCCCTCCCTCGGCTGCCGGACTCCCCCCACCCAGGCTCGCTCCCTCCTTCCTTCCCTCCCAGTCAAGTAGTCTCAGCCCGCCATGTGGCTAGCGCTCCTCACCTGATAGGCTCGGCGGCTCCCCGAGCAGCCCGCTGAACCGCCGACCCTCCGCGGCCAGGTCACGCTGAGGCCGGAGCCGAGGTTAGAGCCCAGCGGCCGCAGCAGGGCGGCCGAAAGCCGCTGCCTTTGAAAAGCAGCAACAACGGCCGGAGGACACACCAGGCGCGCCATCTTGAGCGGGGAGAGCGGCGGCCACGCTAAGAATTGTGGGATTGTGACGGAGCGAGTCGCGTCCCCGCCCCTCGGCTACCTTAACTACCTTAGTTACCTAGGCTGCGTCTCCCTCAGTTGCTACCGAACCCCGTAGTCCGCGGGCCGGCTGGCCGGCAGGAGGCCGCGCGCGCGCGCGCTCGCGAGCTCAGGGGAAGCTCTCTGTTGGCTCACCGGCTCCAACCTCTTCCAAGCAACCTCGCTTACCGCCCACTACCGCAGGTGCATTACCCCCCTGGTACTTCCAGCCCCTGCCTGGTGGCCTTTCTGGCCCCTGGCGGGTCGGCGCCCCGACCCCTATTCTTAACTTCTCCTGCCTCCTTACTTGGGTACTCTAGCACTCCCTTCATAGGCCAGCCGGTCCAGTCAGCCCTGTATTTAGCACTTACTGTGTGCTGAGTCAAAAGGAAATCTTACCCGCCCCTAGGGGTTCCCATTGTGC
>NW_025350794.1:0-8206 GCF_016433145.1 Gracilinanus agilis
TACTTCTTAGCTGTGTGACCTTGGACAAGTCACTTAACCCCCATTGCTTAGCCCTTAGCACTCTTCTGCCTTGAAACAAAAACATGGTATTGATTTTAAAATGAAAGTTAAGGGTTTAAAAAAATGTTAAGTGACTTATCTAAGGTCACACAAGTGATAAATGACAAAGCAGGGATTTGAATTGAAGGCCGCTGGCAACGCAGTCAGTCTGTCTTTCCACAGTGGGGATAGTGTCAACTGAGATCATCTCAGAAGTGAGTTAATATAAGGAACAACCACCTTATTTCTTACCTAAGATGAGTATTAACCCCCTCCCCCTCTCATTCTTCTTCCCTCCTTAAAAGAAATAGGAAAGTAAAATGATAAAATAATTTTTAAAATGTCAAAATAGAAATGTTCCATTTGTTTAGGCTTGTCCAGCTGCAAAGACTAAGTATGTTCTGGATTAAGACCTAAGACAGCGAAGACAGTAAATCAAAAATGGGAGAGAAAAGGGAAATTCCATACTACCTACAACATTCCAGGCACTATACAAATATCGTCTCATTTAATCCTGACAACAACTCCGGGAGGTAGGTGTTGTTATTATTCCCATTTTATAATTGAGGATAGTGACAAACAGAATTTAAGTGACTTACTCTGAGTCACAGAGCAAATATCTGTGGCTGGATTTGAACTGGAGCCTTTTTGACTTTAGCACCAAGAATCTACCCCCTGAACCACCTAGCTACTTACACACTCCAAGATCTGCCTATCAGAGATGGTCAGTAGTCAGCCAAGAAGCACAGCATGTGTCTCCTTGGAAAATCTACTCCTCTTCCAACTTTCATTCGGATTCCCAGATTCAAAGTAAATGTCTCTCCTCAAATCTGGTGATAGCCTTGAGGGGTTAGGAATGGTTTTCTAGGAGCAGCATAACTCAAGGATTCCTCCTGGTGTTCTTCCCCTCTTACACCCATAATGGTCAAGGGTTAGCAGTTAACCAGTCAGACTTTATTAGCTTCCTCAAAGGAATATTTCCAAAGACAGAACAATGAAAACAATATAAAAATCCGCCCCCCAAGAGTCTGGCATATACTCTTTCACAACTATATACAGTATATTTCTACTTCCTATAAATTGCTGTTTTTTTGGGGGGGGGGTTCTTTTTTTTTTACAAATTTTGAAGGTTTGTGGCAACCCTGCATCCAACAAGTCTATCATCATCATTTTTTTCAACAGCACATATTCACATAATGTCTCTGTGTCACACTTTGGTAATTTCTTGAAATATCTCAAAGTTTTTGCATTATTATTTTATCTGATTATCCGTGATCAGTGATCTTTAATATTACAATTGTAATTGTTCTGAGGCACCATGAACCGTGACCATTGTTAAATGTTGTGTGTATTTTGACTCTTCCATCAACTAGTATTTCCCTTCTCTCTCCCTCTCCTTAGGCCTCCTTATTCCCTGAGACACAACAATATTGAAATTTGACCAGTGATTCAAATAGCTCTACAATGGAGGACAGCTAGATGGCTTAGTAGATAGAGAGCTAGGCCTAGAGATGAGTCAAATCTGGCCTCAGACTTTCCTAGCTGTGTAACCTTGGGCAAGTTATTTAATCCCAATTGTCTAGCCCTTACCACTCTTCTGCCTTGGAATCGATATTTAGTATGGATTCTAAGACAGAAGGTAATGCTTTAAAAATTAATAAGTAACCCTAGAATGGCCTCTAAGCTTTTAAGTGGAAGGAAAAGTCAATTAATGTGGCAAAATTCATTATTGTCTTGTTTTAAGAAATTGTCAAAGCCACTCCAGCTTTCAGCAGTCACTACCCTGATCACTCAACAACCATCGACATCGAGACAAGACCTTCAACCAACAAAAAGATTGTGACCCACTACAGATGATGGTTAACAATGTTTAGGAGTAAAGTATTTTTAAATTAAGGTACATGCATTTTTAGACAATGCTATTGCACACTTAATGGACTACAAAACAGTGTGATTTTAACGGTTGTATGCACTGAGAAAAAAATCTGTGTGATTCACTTTATTTTAACATTCACTTGAGTATAGTGGTCTGGAACTTAACCTGCAATATCTCTGAGGTATGTCTGTACAGAGTCCAAGGAAAAGTGGGCTCACGTTTAGAAAAGTAGATGTAGGAAAAGAGTAATTCACAGCTCCTTGAAGTCTCTTTGCTAGAGTCTTTAAACTATGCCCTTTGTAATTTGAGTCTATAAACTAAGCCCCAAAAAGAGCCTTGAGAATTCCTTTCCTTGTTCTGTCCGGTCCTTTCTCAGCTCCCACTGTAAGCACTACTTTCAGTTGTTCAGTCATTTATGTCATGTCTGATTCTTTATGCCCATTCTTGGGTTTTCTTGGCAAAAATACTAGAGATTTGATATTTCTTTTTCTAACTTATTTTACAGATGAAGAAACTGGGAAAAATAGTTTAAAACTTTCAAAACTGACTTTCCCAGGGTCACAAAGTTAGCAAGTGTATGGGGCTGAATTTGAACACAGGGCTTTCTGACTCTAGGTAATGCTATAGCCAACCTAGCCAAATCTTTGAGAGCCTCACAATGCTTTCCTCCAGTTTAGAGGTCCCAAGGCAAAGAAGGAGACTAAGACTGAGGCTAAATTCGGGTCTCATGTCCTCCTCCCACCAAGTGATTCTTTCTTAGATGCTTGGCTTAAAAGTCTCTCTCCTTGAGACACCAGAAACTTGGAGCTTTTTTCCAAATAAACTATGGTTTATACAAGCTCACCACAGAGTAATTAAGTCCCTCGGACTTCTTGTGTCACCTAGTTAGAATGTTTTTGATGGACTAATTGGGAAGTCTAGCCTTGTTCATACCTTCAATTTGATGGATTGATTGATATTCTCACCTGAAAAACTATGAAGGCTCTATCCTAATAAACTTTCCCTACTTTCTGACCTAGAATGCCTGGAAAAATTAGATATTCAGCAACAACTGTAATGGAGGATTACCAGGGATGTTAACTATTATTGTTTGTGGGTTCACACTGGGGTGAGAGAGACAGGAATGACAGATGGACAGGACCAAACAAGGTAGGGAGACCAAGTTTTACTGCCAAGGAGGAAACTGTGACTGAAGTGGCAGTTAGGGCCAACTGCCACTCTGCAGTATCTAGTCTAGGCCTATGGAGGCCAGCAAGCAAAAGGCAAAGATTTATAACAGTTTAATTGAGGGAAACAATAATAAAGGATGGGAATAAGGGATTCTACACTTACAAGCTAAGAGCAAACCACAGGGTCAGGGGAGGGACTTATCTACACTCATCTAAGACCTAAGCCAGGCAGGGCCCAGAGAATAGCAGGACTGGAGTAGGAATCCTCACAGTAGAGTCCAGAGATGCTTTCAGGTTGCCAGGAACCAACTCCTCCAGAACCGATGGTCCAAAGCAGCCCAGTAGGGAGAGGAGTCTGCAAGCTGTCCACCAGATTGCAGATCACTCCCTACTCAGTGCTGTCGTGCAGGATAGATGTCCTCTGCTTCCAACCTTCACCACACTCCAAGATCCCAGGGAAGCAGGGTACAGCTCCACTAGCTCTGAGGTCTCCCAGGGAATCAGTTACTGCCTGTCCCAACCACCATGGAGTCCTTCTCAGAGAATGCCAGCCACTTCCTGCTTCCCCATTCCATGTGGAATTCTCCAGCCCTTCCTGCTAGGTCTTCTACATAACAACTAAATAATAATCTTCTTCACAACACCTTCTATAGGAAGTTATACTATTTGTGCCCTAAGAACAAGTGAAATATCTGGATAGACTTTCCAAACAGTCAGAGTGTCATAGAGACAGTTCTTCACTTCATATAATTAATTTCCCTTTCTTAAGAAGCCCATGAACTCCATCAGGCCATATAATAAAGGTCTGGCAGCCACACACTTCTGACAACTTCCCTCCATCTTCAGCATCTCAAACAATGAGCCATCTGTCAATAACCACTCCAGCTCCTGTGGATATGCACAAGCTGTTGGGAGGGAGCCACTCTGCTTCTATTTTATTGAGTCATTTCTTAAACCCAAGTCTAATTGGTTCACCAGAGTAATTTAGGCTACTTGATTTGGCAAGGTCAGATACCAACTCAGTGGTGCAAGAAAGAGCCTCTTTTCAGAAGCTAAACTCCTAGAGTGTTGCTTGCTTCAGAAATAAGTCTGAAATTTTTATTTCTCTTTTTACTCTATGTTTGGGCCTGCCACTCAGATCAAGCTAAAGTGAAATATATCCATGATAGTCTTCTTTAGAACTCCAAAATAGGTTTAAAAAGAAAACTTCTTTCTATGCTTACACGTTCATAGTCAAGAGATGCCAAAGAAGGGGGAACCAGACAGTCGGCTGTCAAAAGAGCAAGGTCACCCTTAGTGTGAGTAAAGAGGGAAACAATGAATAGATGAAACAATCTCCCCAAGGCAAAAGAAATTCTCTCCCCAACAAACTTCCTGGCACGGTGGCTGTCTTTGTTTAGCTCCTGTGAGCTTATGCTATGACAACAGTCTATGCTTTAGTTCTTGGAAGCAAATCTCTTATAATGTACCTTCACATCTCCTTGGTATTCATCCAAAATCATGCTATAGTTTCAAAGGGGAACATTATGTTCAGCATATGAACATTTAGATCTGGGGAAAACAGCCAAAAATATCAAAGTAACCCTTCAAAAGTCATATTATAAGAACAACAACAAAAAAAATTAAAAATATATATATATATATCCTGAAGTATATCCTGTCTTAACCTAATGAGGAACTTACTACCAAGTTCTTTCATTGAACCCACACCCTCCTTTCTTCCATTACATCACAACAGTTAGCCAAACAAAATGGCAGGAAAATCCATCCAGAAATCTACAATCAAGTTTGGATATCAATCCCAAAGGACCTATGAAATACTGCCACTTTAAAAGAAATTTTCTTTTAACTTTTAGAAGACAGAATTTAATCCTAGAACTAATCATAGAATCCTGGAGTCAGAAGATATATTAGATGTCATCTAGTCCAACCCAGATCTAAAATATGAATCCCCTCTATCACACTCTTTAACTAGTGGATCCTTTCCAAAAATGATGTTAGTGAAAGTCCTCCCTTGTGGTTATCCTATTTAATTCATCCTTCTTATTCTTTATGATTCACTCAATCTACTCTACTATCCATTACCTGAAAACAACATTCCATTCTGTTTTCTGGGGCCCATCCTACCCCCAAGCTTGGAATGTACTCCATCCTTACCTCCATCCAGTATCCTATTCTTTGTGACCCCATTTGGAGTTTTCTTGGCAGATACTGGAGTGGCTTGCCATTTGCTTTTCCAGCTCATTTTACAGATCTACAACCTGAAGCAAATGAGATTAAGTGACTTGACCAGAGACACACAGCTAGTAATTGCCTGAGGCATTCAATTCACTGTGTCAGCTAGCTTTAGTTTCCTTCAAAACTCAGTCAAAACTGCCACAGCCTACTCAATATGCCTTTCCCTGAATTGTTAATATTTTTCTTGTAGCAGAAATTAGTTTTTAACTACTTATTTATGTAGATATCATATACCCCCCCCCAACTACTGTAGATTGTTAGACCTTCAAAAGCAGAGAATATTTTGGGAGTTTTTCCCCCTTTGTATTCTTATTGCCCTAATCTTCGTTCATTTATATATTGGAATAGAAAGAGCAAAAATATATTTCAGGGAAATAGTGTAAAAGGAGATCATCATAGGGAAGTTGGACTAGTAAAGTAGCAAGGAATTGAGAAAAAAACTAATCAACAGTCTGAAAAATCCATTGGTGTCCTTAGGATCTTAAGAGAGTACAAGAGAGGTCCCCAATACTTGAAATGAACCCTCGGTGATAAATTTATGGGAGGTCATAGTAAAGGATCATTCCAAGTAAGCAGACAGAGAGAGGCTACAATCTACATGCTTAGAGAGAACAATCACATCACCATGAATGTGATTCCATTAAAAATTTGGAATCTTCCAAGGCCTTGAACATAGGAGATGATTAATAATTCTTTGTAGATTTCAATGGAAAATCTACTTCCTGGTAATTTCCACCTATTGATCCTAGTTATAATAAAAAAAATGCAACCCCTCTTCTGCAAGTAAGCCCTTAAAATATACTTCAACACTCTCTAAATCTTCTCTTATCTAGAATAAAACACTCAAACCTCTTTCAACCAATCCCTATGGGACATAAATATGAATCCTCTCATCATTCTGGGTCTCCCATTTCTGGTTATCTTTCCTATTATCTGATACCCATAATTGAATACCACAGTCTGAATGAGGTCTGACTAAGGAATTGATTATAATATGATGATCACCTCTTTTGTTCTGTATTCTATTAATAAAGCTTAAGATCACTCTAGATTCCTGATTGCCTATTATCACTTTGCCAAATAATATGAGCTTAAAACCTACCAAAAGCCCCAGATCTTTTCCACACAGACTGTTAGTTTTATATATCCTCTATCCCAGAATTGGATAGTTTTATTTGGTTTTCATTTTTTAACCCAAACTCAAGACTTTACATTTATCCCTACTAGATAAATGCTGATTTATTAGATTCAGTTCATTCTTCAACATTGTAAACATTTTTTTGGAATCTAATTCTGTCATCCATTGTTCATTTGTAATAACCATGGCCTGCCTCCTCTAGAAATTCTGTTAAAAAGTATTTGTTCTATTAAGACACAATCATTACAAGAGATAATGAAGAATAAAATTAGTAGAACCAAGAGAATATTATTTAATTTAATATTTGATCTATTGTTTAATAATTTAATATTTGAAGAACAGCCTGTGAGTGTTCATCTCCAGAGAATGAACTAAAAAGTGGAAATACAAAAAACATATTCTATATATCTTACCAGATGCTGCCTTCTATGCTGTAGAGAGGGGAGGAAGGGCCTGAATAAAAAATTAAAAAGAAATATATTTAATATTAAAAGAGTTTATAGATATTCCTGAATACTTACTTTGTCCTATTTTTATTAAAAATCCAGTCATAGAAGAGGTTTCTGGGGAAATGGGAGTATAGGAATAGGGTTTCTTTGTCTGCCCTTGCTTTCTACCAGTGGGTTCATGGTTTCATGCTTACCCAGCTGGAGGTGCAACTGCAAACAAATTTATTCCCAGCCTGGGTGCTCTAATTTATGCCTTAAATAAGAGGACTACAAAGGAGTCCATGGTAGAGTCAGGGCAAATAATACTGGTTCTTTGGATACTCTCCAGGAAAAGTCATCCTGGCAGCAAATGGAAAATAATGCATCAATCACCTTTTAATAAGTCATGGAGAGTTCAGAAGCACATAGGATAGAGGTGGTGTGGGGAATGGGACGGGAGAGGGAGGCAGATGGTATAGGAAAGAGACTGGGGAGGGAGAAAGGCACATAGAGTCATGTAATTGCAGATCAGAGCTGGAAGCAAGGGCAGCAATGGATCCAAAGGATGTGAAAAAGTACTCAAAGGGCAGAGTTTGGGGGTCCCATTTTTCTAGGCTTCTAGTGGGTGGGGGTGCTTAACTGATAGCTTGGAATGAGTATATCAATATCATCTTACATTCATCAATGCCAACTTAGAGTTCTCTAATTAGCATGATATTTCTCTGGTGTTACTTATGCATGTCTGCAGACCAAAGGGGCCTAGTTAGCTTTTTCTCATTTAGCAAAAAACTGTGGATATGACTTTAATTAAGGAAGCAGGTTTATGGCAATGATTCCCCTTTACACTTATAATTCTTATTTCCTATTTATTGTTATCTTTTTTATACCAGTTACTCATATTTTGTTGTTGTTCAGTCGTTACAGTCGTGTCAGACTTTTCATGATCCCATTTGGGGTTTTCTTGGCAAAGTTACTGAAGTAGTTTGCCATTTCCTTCACCAGCTCATTTTATGGATGAGAAAACTGAGGCATACAGGGGTAAATGACTTGCCCACAGTCACATAGCTAGAAAGTGTCTCAGGTCTTCCTGAGTCCAGACCCAGAACTCTATCCAATGCACCACCTAGCTGCCCCTGTCTACTTAGCTGCTTACTTATTATACTAACTGGTAAGGTGGTCTGGGAGTCCATAACAAGATCCAATTTTAATATAGTATTGTGACATGATAATTTTCTTATTAAAAACAAATTGGTTCTGAAACTAGTTCATACCCAAAGTCTGATGTTCAAAGTACTATTATTATTTATTTATATTATAT
>NW_025350795.1:0-3396 GCF_016433145.1 Gracilinanus agilis
GAGAGAGAGAGAGAGAGAGAGAGAGAGGATTTTTGATCGGAAGCACAGCTTGAACTTTCTTCTCCTAAACTAGGTGGCCCAGGAGCAGCCAGAAGGCACAATAGAAACCCAGGCCTGAAGTCAGGAGGACCTGTGTTCCAATCTTGCCTCAGATACTTCCTAGTTCTGTGACCCTGGGCAAGTCACTTAAACCAATTTGCCTAACCCTTGCCCTTCTGACCTAGAGTTGTTCCTACGACAGAAAGTAAGGGTTGTTTTCTTTTTGTTGTTTTTTTTTTTTAATAAATAAAGATAAATTGGGTGGCCCAATGGAGAGAATGCAAAGCCTAGAAAAAAAAAAAAAAACAAGCTTAATCCAACTTCAGATACTAACTAGCCATGTGAACCTGGTTACAAGTGACAAGTCACTTGACCTCTGTTTGCCTCAGTTTCCTCATCCGTAAAATAAGAAGAAGAAGAATAGTACCCACCCTCCCAGGGTTGTCATGAGGATCAAGTAAGATAATAATTGTAAAATGCTTAGCATGGTGCCTGGCACATAGTGTTCTAAAACATTAGCTATTGTTATTATAACAATATTTAAAGGAGCAGATAGATACGGTGCTAATCCAGCACTTCCTTTCTCCCAAAAGAGCAAAGAAGTCAGCCCCTGGCCCCAGCTTCCTACTTCCTCTCTTGGCAGGAACAAAGTCTCCCCTAGAGAAGGGTGGGGGGAGGAGATTCTAGATCTATCTTCATTCCCCCCCCCAAATGGCCACATCTAGCCAGACCCATGTGGACACACATAAGCTCCACAAGAAAACAAAACACACCCTTGCACATACATGAAAAGCAGTCCTTCCTTTTCAGGAAGAAAGAGCTCTGACCAGTTCACTTAGTTGCTGACTCCTGGTAACCCCACTTGGGGTTTTCTTGGCAGAGACACTGGCCAGGTTTGCCATTTCCTTCTCCGGCTCTTTTTACAGATGAGAAAATGGAGCAAACAGGATGAAGTGACTTGCCCAGGGTCACACAGCTAGGAAGTGTCTGAGACTGGATTTGAACTCAGGAAGAGGAGTCCTCCTGAATCCAGACCAGGCGTTCTATCCACTGCACCGCCCTGCTGCCCCTCATTTCACTTTGGGATACCTCCTCGGTATACACCACCTAGAATCTCAAAGTAAAAAGGAACCTCAGAGTCCATCTAGTCCAACTTATACCTGTTATAAACAAAAGGGGTCCTAAGGAGATATAGAGATATAATGATGTGAATGTAGCTATCTGTATTCTCCTCAGCTGCAGATGATGGAGGAACACCAACTCCGATCACCCTTGACAGTTATTATAATTTTCCCTTTTTCTCTAACAGTTGCCCAGGAAGAACACTCGAGACCTTAGATAGATGGATAACCTTTCCAGGTCCAACCTGGGGTTGGATATATTAATATAGGGTTTTGATTTGCCTTGGATGATGTTTGGTATCTGACTGCGTTGACTCCCTCCCCAGGGGTCATGATATAAAGACCACTCAGGAAGGTACTTGTTAAACTCTCTTTATCTAAAATCAGAGAAAGGATAAGTAGGACATGGACTGGGGATTGGAGACCTATCAACCTATTATCTATAACTAGTTGACAATCAGGACTGGAGGCTATTGCTCAAGTGCAATCGTCCGCAACCTTTTTGGCCATGAGAGCCATAAACACCTGCGGAAGAAGGAGGATGGATGCAGAAGGGGCTGGAATATGGGGCAGGAGCTGAAGGGCCCCCTGGGGCACATCCTGGGGCTCTGCCTGGACTGGCCAGTCGGGAGGTAGAGCCAGATATGGCTCGAGAGCCATACATTGCTGCTCAAGTGGAAGCTGAAGATTTACTCTCTCCACTACCTCTGGCCCAGCCTGGCCACAGGGAATGCTACTGATGCAGCTGTGTTGGTGATCTTATTCTCTCAACTTTCTCACTACCAGTGTTTGGTGATGCACTAGCTCTCACAGAACAAGTCTGCTCCTTCTTCCACAGGACAGTCCTTCAAATCCTTGAAGATATCTATCACTGTCTTCCCCCTTTTGCATATTAAATATCTCCAGATCCTTTGCCTGAGCCTCAGAGGACATGAGTGGGGCTGTAGGGGGTCTTTCCCCATCCTGGCTGCTCTCCTCTGGACAGTCCATAACTTGGCAGTGCTCTTCCTAAAGTATGGTTCCCCAAACTGAACCTAGTAAGCATTCCAGATGTGATCTGACCTGGCATAGGATTCTCACCATCTGAATCCCAGATACTTTCTTCAAGACTTCAATGGCTCCATCAACTCATTGTCATGGCCACTCCCTTCAAGGATACATGAGACAACTTAGTCGCATCTTCTCATTGTTTGTCTACATCTGCTCATAAATTCTCCACCCAATCAGAAGCCTTCCTCCAAATCTCAATGTGGGGTGAGTACCAATGGTTAGTAAACTCAATAAGACAAGATACTAGTGTTTAGCCACCTTGAGAAGTAATGACAAGAGGATTTGCTATTTGATTTTTAGGATTTGCATTCTGTTTTAAATAATGTATTTGACCTTTTTTTAATGTAATATGTGTAACTGGGACTTGGAAGGCAAAAGTGAAGGTCCAGTGGGAAATGGGATTAGGGAGCAATGGTTTTAAATAGATATCAAAACTAAAGAGTTTCTGGAGCTTGTAGCAAGGGGAAACCCAGAAGCATACTAAAAGGCAAGAATACAGTCAGAGATTTCAGACTCAGGTGGTAAAGGGGTCAAAGATTAACACATAGGAGGATCACTCAAAGGGACCCAAGGATGTTAAGCTTTGGGCAATGACTTTCAGCATCTTGCCCATGTCAAATGTTTAAGAAATGCTCATTGATCCACATGCAAAGAAAGAATTGAGGGAGCAGAAACACAGAAGAAAAACAACTGCTTGATCACATGGGTCAATGGGATTTTATTGGGGATGTATACTCTAAACGATCACCCTAGTGCAATTATCAATAATAAGGAAATAGATCTTGATCAATGACACGTGTAAAACCCAGTAGAATTGCTGGTTGGCTATGGGAGGGGGTGGGAGGAGGAGAGGGAAAGAATATGAATCATGTGACCATGGAAAAATTTTCTTAATTAATCAATAATAATAATAAAGAAATGTTCATTGAGAGGCAGCTAGGTGACTCAGTAGATAGAGAGACAAGCCCAGAAATGGGAGATTTTAGCCTCAGGTATTTCCTAGCTATGTGGACCTAGGCAAGTCATTTAACTCTAATTGCCTAGTCCTTACCATTCTTCTACCTTGGAACCAATACTTAGTATTGATTCTAAGATGGAAGGTATGAGTTTTTAAAAGAAAGGAAGAAGGGAGGTCCTAGGTTAGAAGAAGAAGAAGAAGAAGAAGAAGAAGAAGAAGAAGAAGAAG
>NW_025350796.1:0-4650 GCF_016433145.1 Gracilinanus agilis
AGAGAAGAGAAGAGAAGAGAAGAGAAGAGGAGACTTATGAGAAAGAGAGGAGAGGAGAGGGGAGGAGAGAAGGGGAGAGAGAAGGGGAGAGAAGGAGAGGAGAGGAGAGGAGAGAGACAGAGAGACACAATTAGAGACAGAGAGAGAGACAGAGAGAGGGAGAGAGGTAAGACGGGAGGAAGAGAGAGGGAGAGAGAGAGGAGTCAAAGATGAAAAGTTTTCAGCATGGGTCACTGGGAAGATGGTAGTGCCTCTGATAATAATATTCAGGTTAGGACAAAGGGGTAGTTTGGGCCAAAAAGTAATGAGCTCAATTTAGATCATATTGAACTTGAGATTTCCAATAGGCAGTTGGAAATTTGAAATTGGAGCTTAGCAAAGAGGTTAGGATTGGATAAAAAGACCCGAGAGTCATTATCTACGTGAATGCCAATTGGATCATGAGATCTGATGAGATTACTAAGAGAAACAATATAGAAGCAGAAGGAAAGAATGTTCAAGACAAGAGTCTTAAGTTAGTGAATATGACTTTGATGAAGGTTTTACACATGAGTTTATATTATTGCCTAGTGTTTTCTTTGGCTTCTATATTTTTCCATTTAACAAATGTCAGATGTTTGCTGACCACAACATTTTCTGGACCATTTTGGCCTCCTTGTTGTGACAGTTAATTTATACTGGTTAAACTTCTGAATGAAATTATTCTTGCTATCAGTGTCATTTCTGATATTGGATACCAATGAGATCAAAGGTTCAGTCCCAGTTCTGTGCCACTTTCAAAGAGAACTTCAAATTTAGCAGAGTGCTTTGCATATATTGTCTCATTTGAACCTCATTCTGTTATTACCATATTATAAATTAGTCTCAGAGATTCTATGATGTGGTAATTGTCAGAGATGGGAATCAGACTTAGGTTGGCTTGACTGTCAGTCCAGAACCCTATTCATTATACATCAGACACCTGTTCATCACAGATGACATCAACATTATTATGTTATTGCCAATGCTTATATGCAACTTCATACAATAGAACTTCGATGTGTCAAGTATCACAGCCTCAGCAGAGGTCTCTAAAGGGACAAAGATTTGATCTCCTCCTTGATGGAATTCTCAGGGAATGGCAAATCCCAGATGGTGGGTCAGGGAACACTGAACAGGTGATGGTATGGGGTGAACCTTTTTATGTACTTTGGCATAGGGACAGAATAGATGATCCATGATGAAGATCAGTTACAGAGCTGGAGGCACAATTATCTGTGTAGTGGCCCTGCTCTCCTGTTCATCATTACCAATTTACATCAGAAAACCCACTGACGGCTGCAAAGACTTGGCATCACCTACCACACAGTCTGGATCCCTGAGATCCAGGATCTAGTTTTTTTCTGAAAGGGGAGATTTGAAACTGAGATTTCTATTCTTTAATCTTCTCCATGTTCATTTACTCCTTCTGGAAGTTGTTATTACTGCTTAACAGTTTTTGTGGGGACGGTTATGTTTTTGTTTTCCCTTTAGCTATATAATAAGCTACTCAGTGCTGTCTGTGCCAGGCTTCTTTCATTCCAAAGTTTAAGGTTATCTAATAGGGATCTAAAGGCATTTAATAACTTGCCACTAAGGAGTGGAATTTGGGGGGAAGTTGTCCAACTAAGGACCTCCTTAGGCAGGGTAAATTAGTTTTGTCCTAAAAGGAAAGTAAAAACAAAAAACACCATCAAGATGGATGTTCTGAGGGTGACTTAAAAAACTAGATCAGGTGATTTAGTCTTAAACTGTTGATGTTGCTTCTTGGTCATCTAAGTAAAAAAGCCTAGAATATAAGAAGTCAGGGACTAGATATGCCATCATTGTAAATTCAGAGGCAAGGGAATTATGCCCATGTTATCTTTGCTAAATAGTGCTTTGCTCCTTTTTTCCTTTAATGGGTCTTCATTTGCATTGCCCTAATTCTATCTCTCAGAGTAGCAGGACATGGCTGACAGAGAGAGCAAGTTGAGGGAAGAATAGCAGAAAATCAAGAAATTCCTAGGTTGGCACTGCCCTGGGTACTTGCTTCAAGCAGCTGCATGGCCCATCTTCTCTAGTTTTTAAATAACAGTTTTCTTATGCTTTAAGGCAAAATAAAATCATCCCTAAAGTGACTTTTACTCATCCTCCAGTTCCCTGAGAACCAGCGGGTAATCAATGACATGCTTTGATCACTGTTTGCATGACTGACCATCTGGTCACCTTCCCATCCTCACCACTCCCCTCCCCAATTCTCTACCTCTTTCCTTAGGAGCATAGAATTTATCTACATCAGAATTTAATTATTCCTCACCTGTCACACTATGAAAAATTCTTTGTATCAGCCAGTGTGAGTAAGGCAATAATTCTAATTTATCTGGAGGTTATCCCGAGGTGGTCTATTTTAAGTTGCTTTTCCTTGTAACAAGGGAGAATAAAATTGAATTCGTAATATTTTTTTCTCCCCTTATCTTTCCATCTCCTGCTTCTTATCTCCTTACAATCAATAGGTTCCATAGCCCGTGTTTGACTTCTGCAGAGAGCTTACTTTACTTTTATATATTGCCACATACAATCATTCTATCAGTACGGATAGCAAACCCTTTTGTGCTTCATATATAGTTATTCATGAATTATTCTAGCACAAAAAATGGTTATAGTCATCCTTTTGGGGATGAGCCTTTAACTACTTCTCTGGAGGGATTCTAAGAAGACAGATGCAATCTGATGTATGACCTCTCCTTGAAGCCTTTCTAGATGGGTAAGGAGCCGCTACTCCTTAAGCGTAGCCCTTGAGAACTCAAGAGCTTCTCCACGTTGACGCCATCATAAAGGGGCTGGAGTGAAAGCCTAATGACTCTTAAAAATCAACCAATAAACGCACATCTATTAAGTGTCTGCAAAGTGCCCAGAACTGTGCTATGTGCTAGGAACACCGAGACAAAAATAGAATAGTACCTTCCTTCAAGAAACTTATATCATAATATTATATTATGTCATGGAAGATCAAAGGAGGAATATTTTGTTAACATTTTCTGTTTTTATACCAATAAGAAGAATAGTTAACATTTATATAGTACTTACTTATATGCCGGGGACTGTGCTAAGCACTTAATGATTATTATCTCATTTGATTTTCACTGTAACTCTGAGAACTGGTGCTATTATTATCCTCATTTTATACATGGGGAAACTGAGGCAAACAGGGATTACCTAGGGTCATATAGCTAGTAAGTATCAGAGGCTAGATTTGAATTGAGGTCTTCCTGATTCCAGGCTCAGTCTTCTATCACTCTCTAGTCACCCCATTTTCTGAAGAAAAGAGGAGAAAATCCATCTTCTTACTTCTTTGTGGAGGGAGGGGCTATAGGTGTAGGACAATGCATGCACTGTCAGATTTGGTTGACTTATTTTTCTGAATTTTTTTTCTGACTAGTTCTTTAAAACATTTTTGGTAACAAAGTATGACCCCACGGGTACCAGGGAAGGATATATTAGATTTAAAAACAATACAACTTTTTTTTTAATCCTTACCTTCTGTCTTAGTATTAGTTCTAAGAAAGAAGAGCAACGAGAGCTAAGCAACTGGAGTTAAGTGACTTGCCTAGAGTCAGTCATACACCTAGGAAATGTCTAAAGCCAAATTTGAACTCAAGTCATCCTGACTCCAGGTCTGATGCTCTATCCATTCTGCCCCTAAAGATACAACTTTAAAGAAAGACAGAAATACTTCCTTTACCAGAAGGCAGTTAAATGGTGTTATCTCAGGTGGTGCAGTGCTCTTGGTTGTGTTCAGCCAAAGGAACAAAATTTCTAGGGCTTTAGGAGAGATGGCTGAGAGATTGGTATTGACCGAATCCAGAAAGGCACTCAAGCCTCAGCCTCCCTTTGCATTTGCACTTGGATTACCCACTTAGGCTGAACTAGGGCTTATTTCCTGAAAGGAAGCTTATAGGAAAGAACCAGAGAATCATACAGTTTTATACCTGAAAGGATCTTCACACATCTCTTCATCCAAGCCTTTCATTTTGTAGCTGAGAAAATTGAAAGCTAGGTGGATTAGGTGTCTTGTTCAAGGTCACCAACTCAAGTAGCAGCGGCAGAGCTTGGACCAAAATAAAGATTTCTCACCTCTTAGTCTAGCTCTTGTTCAGATATCACTATGCTGTTTTCCAACACTTGAATGGTTTAATTTTATTTCAAATAAAATAAAATAAAATAAAATAAAAGCTCACTCATAAGGCTAATAATGAGTGTGCCCACATAGGTTTGTCTAGATCTGACCATTGCAAGGAGGTATGAATAGATATCTCTACTGTCTCTTCTACCCGTCCTTTTCAAGAGGGACTTTTATTCCTGTCAGCAGGAAAGAAGGAGATTAGGACCATGAGGATGGCTGTTCTGCAATCTTTAGAAAACAGATACTGGGCAAAGCACTCCCATATCTTTGCCAAGAAAACCCCAGATGGGGTCATGAAGAGTCAGATATGGCTGAAAATGACAGAACAATAATAACCACCACAACAACACACTCTCTCTCTCCCCTCCTCTCTCTCTCTCTCTCTCCCT
Source organism: Gracilinanus agilis (assembly GCF_016433145.1). Lineage (NCBI taxonomy): Eukaryota > Metazoa > Chordata > Mammalia > Didelphimorphia > Didelphidae > Gracilinanus > Gracilinanus agilis. The sequence goes on from NW_025350796.1 coordinate 4,573, forward strand.
CTCTCCCTCCCCCTCTCTCTTTTCCTCTCTATCTCCCTCTCTATCTCCCTCTCTCCCTTCCTCTCTCTCTCTCTCTCT
>NW_025350797.1:0-1360 GCF_016433145.1 Gracilinanus agilis
ATTATATATAATTTTTATAAAAATATAATTTTTAAAAATCATAGAATTTTAGATTCTATGAAAGAGACCTTAGGTCAAAGTCTCTTCTTGCCTCCTCATTTCATGCAAGAATCCCTCCTATAAAACCCCTCGCAGAGGGTAATGCAGATTTTGCTTGAAGAACTTCAGCACCTGGTGAGGCAGTACTGGGAAAAGGATATGGTATTGATTCTGCATTCAGGAAGACCTATGTTCACCCTTAGCATCTATGTGATCTGGGCAACTAACTTGACTTATCTTGGTCTCACTTACAAAATGGATAGTGAGTTTTAAATGAGAGGAGGAAAATAAAGTGCTCATCAAAGTGTAAGATGCTGTATACATATCAGTTATTGCTGCCAGAAAGCTCATCCTTTACCATGGCAGCTCTGTGCATCTCTAATCTTTAGAAAGAATTCTTAAAAGAAAAGTATAGAAAAAATTAATTTCTTTAATGAATATCAATGTAAAAAATTTTAAATAAAATATTAGAAAGGAGATTACAGCACTATATCACAAAGATTATATTCTATGATCAAGTGGGATTTATACCAGGAATGCAGGGCTGGTACAATGTCAGGAAAACTATCAGTATAATTGACCATATCAATAAAAAATTTAAACAACAAAAATCAAATGATTATCTCAATAGATGTAGAAAAAGCTTTTGATAAAAGACAACTCTCATTCCTATTAAAAGCACCAAAAAGCACAGGAATAAATGAAATTTCCCTTAAAATGATAAATAGTATCTATCTAAAATCATCAGTAAGTTGTAATGAGATAAGCTAGAAGCCTTTCCAGTAAGATCAGGAGTGAAGCAATTATGTCTGTTATCACCATTATTCTTTAAGAATTATACTAGAAATACCAGTTAGAGCAATAAAAGAAAAAAAAGAAATTGAAGGAATTAGAATATGCAACAATGAAACAAAACTATTATGCTTTTCCAATATGATAATATTCTTGGAGAATCCTAGAGAATCAACTAAAAATTTGTTGAAATAATTATCAACTTCAGAAAAGTTGCAGATAAATCCACACAAATCACCAGCATTTCTATATATTACCAACAAAGTCCAGCAGGAAGAGATAGAAAGTGAAATTCCATTTAAAATAACTCTTAACAACATAAAATACTTGGGAGTCTACCTGGCTAGAGACTCAGGAACTATATGAACACAATTATAGAACGTTTTTCACACAAAGAAAGACAGAACTAAACAACTGGAAAAATATTCATTGATCATGAGTAGGCTGAGCCAAAATCATTAGAAGGATAAATCTACTTAAATTAATTTCCTTAGTCAGTGCCATACTAATCAAATTACCAAAAATTATT
>NW_025350798.1:0-7435 GCF_016433145.1 Gracilinanus agilis
CTCTCTCTCTCCTGACTCTTGAAATGGCCTTCTCTGAGCTAACTTACCCCTCCTCTGAGTGACCCTTATCCATTGAACATCTTCCAACATCAAGTCTGAAATAATTTTGTTCCTGGACTGCAAAACGAGTATCTTTCATTTCTTAGAACATTGGCTAGTCCCTGTTGTACTTTGTCATTGTATTTACATGTGACTTCGATGAGGTAGCTTTGCTAATCTCCTTGTAATCACCCAAGTTGTACCCATTCACAATAAGATTGTTGCCACACACCATTTGTGCCGCCCCTAGATTACAAATGCATTTTCCTTATGGATCAGAGGAGAGATGATGTAAATGTGAAGTCCCCGACCCCTTTCATGATTATTTTAGTATTAGCAATTTTTTTGATTTAATCAAGATGTGATTCTAGCATAGTTAAGCGAATGTTAGATTTGATTTTTTTTTATGATTTTTTTCATTCTTGTAAGAATAGTCCTAAAACTAGATGGTATACTCCCTCCTAAGCTGAGTTAGCATGATTTACTGTCAGGACCTAAGCCACATATTTCAACCTGTTCCCTTAGAACTGAATATTTTCTGTGGTTATACTCCCTTTGTTCTGATGTTACTTGGTTTTTGTTAAACATATTCTGTATCAGGGAAAACATTGCACTTGGAGCATAAGTTTTTGGGTATAAAAGGAGGCCACTCTCCAGGCTCAGGGTCTTTGGTCTTGTCCAGAGTCCAGCTCTATTGTGAGACTGGCCCGCTCTTAATAACCCTATTTCTTTTTGGTATCTCTGCTAATAAATTTTTTGCCACACAGGTGCAGAGAGGACTCCTTTCTGGTAGGAGTTGGACTAGATTGTGTCAAAGGTCTCTTTCAAGCCTCAGATGCTCCCATTCTCTGAGAATGGAACTGTAAGAGAAAGGGAGAGAAATGATCTTATTGTCTCCATAGTGAATATGCTTGGGTAGGTTGGCCTTATGACAAAAACTGGGCATGGAACTACAATAGGATCCAGGGAAAGTAGTTGTGGAGGCCTCCAGGAAGGATGAGGTCAGCCCAAGGGAGGAATTTTTGAGGATACTAATAACAACTAGCAATTATTGAGGTTTGCAAAATGCTCTCCAAATTTCTCATTTGATATTTCTCATTTGATATTTCTCATTTGATCCTCACAATGACTCTGGGAGATAAGTACTATTATTGTCACCTTTTACTGGTGAGAAACAAAGTGACTTGTCCAGGGTCACACGGCTAGAAGTATCTCAGGCAGGATTCAAACTCAGTGCTTCCCAATACTGTGCAGCCTCCATTGTACCCTGAAATGAGGGAGTCTTTTTCCTCATTTTGGGTACCCAAATCCAGAAAACAGGTTCTGGAAAGGATTGAGGATTCTATTAATTCTTGGCCCCATACTATCCTGATTCTCCTTCAGACTAGGAGCCCTATGAATTTGTCCACAGACTAGAACTAGACTGAATTCATTTCTCTTGTTTTTTAAAAATCTATGCTAGAGGGGTATTCTATGGAGAATTCCATTTTTAATATAGATGTCAACCAATGTATGAAGCAAAGGAGAGTATTGGGGTTTGGAACCTCATGATCTTTGGTATCTGAGGCAACTTGTGGCTAGATTGTGTGCCTCCATGCTCTGTAGTCTTGTCTAAACTTCTGGGTTTTATTTCATTTTCTTTCTTCGTTTCCTTGCAAAGTTTACTTTCAAAACACTCAAATTGGCCTAGACTAGGTTGGGAGGAGAAGGGGAGCTATATTATAAATAGGACAGATGGTGGAGGAGAGGGCCTGAGAATTTGGGTAGGACTGACCAGTGGGACCGAAACCAAGGCAGATCAAAGGATAACATAGAATAGGGAAGGCCAGGACAGCTGCGGGTACTGATAAAGCTGAGCCGATGAGATGAACTTTCCTTCATGTGTGGGCAAATTGCTTCCTATTTCTGGGTCTCAGGTTCCTCATCTATAAATTACTTGGATTAGCATTTATCAGAGATTCTTCATTAGGAGTCCATGGAATCCAAAAGTAAAAAAAAAGACAATTATATTTCATTAGACTATTGTGGATTTCCTCTGACATCTTATATATTTTTATTTTATACATTTAAAAATATTGTACTGAGAAGGGGAAAAAGGGTCAGAATCTCTGGGTTAGATATTTTTTAAGGTCCCTGTCAATATTGGTATTTCATGACAAAGTTTATCTTTCCAGGGGATCAATGATTTCTTTCTTTAAAAAATCATTTGTTTATTTGTTTGCTTATTTATTTATATCTCTCCATTCCTCTATCTTTCTGTTTGATAAATGACTTTAAAGGGGCCTTCTTGGTAAACGTTTGATTTCTCAACATTGAAATTGAGGCGGCATTCTGTGGGAAAAAAACCACTGGATTTGGAGTCAGAGAAACTGTCTTGGCCTTTTATTTCTCGTGTGTTCTTGGACAAGTTCCTTTATCTCTTTTTGGGCCTGACTTTCCTCCTCTGTAAAATGAAGAGGTTGGATTAGATGGATTTTAAGGTCTCTTCTAGGTCTAAATCTTATGGAGAGTTTCGCTCTCTCCCCAACCTCTTGATGGAGGCTGGTGGGGATAGGGTGCCATTTTTCCTAATTGGTTCCTCCCATCCACATTCCCTTTTAGGTTTCCTAAGTGAGATTGGATTAGCTGAATGTGCTTGGATGGCCTGTGCAAGAGAAGGAGGTGGGCATCATTTGGGGGTGGGGGCTAAGGAAGTGGGTAGCTAGTGGTAAAGTGGGTAGAGTGCCAGGCCTAGAGGAGTCAGGAAAACTCCTCTTCCTGGGTTCAAATCTGGATTCAGACACATCTTAGCTGTATGACCCTGGGCAAGTCATTTAACTCTGTTTGCTTCAAGTTTCTTTATCTGTAAAATGAGCTGGAGAAGGAAATGACAAACCACTCCAATATCTTTGCCAAGAAAACCTCAAATGGGGTCATAAGGAGTCAGACACAACTAAAACGACTGAACAATAAGTAAGGAAGTACATGTGGTACTCATTAGTTTTGGTTGTTTTTGCTGAACTGATATTTTTCTTTCTTTTTTTTTTTAATTATTTATTACAAGGGATGAGTTTCTGGGGAAAAAGAAAATATCCATGATTTTGCCATCACTCACAAATACCCCACTTCCATGTTTATGGACTGTGAAATTCCCTTATCCAATCACAATCTATTGTCATTCCACCTTGAAAACCCAAACCCTGTTCTTCATCCTGACCATTACCTCCAGCAGAGCTACACTCCTCTTCCTTCTCTTGACAGCTTGGTGAAGCGCTGTCCTCTTCCCTCCATCCCTTGACCCTTGACCCCTGATTTTGTCCTGCTAAGCTTCGACGTTGGATTTCTCTCATGCTGCTAAGTAGAGCTGGCTGAAATCACGAAAAGTCCCGACTATGCTCACTGCAAATTTATGTTATTTAATCTCATCTTGGCTCTCACTGTGGTGAGGCAATCTTTTTATACTCCCTGATTGATTCACTATGATTGTGAATTGTGAACATTACAATCCACCCCATGAATATAATGACTTTTCTAAGCCAATTCCTTCCTCTCCAAACTACACATGACTCCTTCCCCTCTCCCTCAGCTGAGAATTTTCTCATGTTTCACTGAAAAAATTGAGGCCATTCAACAAAAAGTTTCCTTTTACCCCCTCCTTCTGTCTATTGGATTTCATCAGCTGGATGATGTCCAGTAGACATCTTAAACTCAACATGTCTAAAGTTGAACCCATTATCTTTCCCCTACTCCCCTTCCTGAAACGTCCTCACTTCCTAAATTCCCTATTACTATGTAGGGCTCCACTATTCTCCATCACCTGAGCTTACAAACCTGGTCTCATCATCAACTGTTCACTCTCTTATCCCTTATATCCAATCAGGTATCAAGGTTTGTCAATGTCCGTTTGTACTATCTCTCACCCTGTCCCTATCCTGGTCCTTGCCTGGACTCTTGCCATAGGATCAAGTCTCTCCCTTCTCCAGTCCATTCTCTACTCAGCTGTCAAGTTGATCATAAAGCACAGGTCCAACCTTGCCACCCTCCTACTTAATAATCTCCAGTGGCTCCATTTCATCATCAGGATCAAACAGAAAATCATCTGTTTGGCATTCTTGTCCCTTTCTCAACTTTCCAGACTTCTTAAATCTTACTCTCGTATACTCCATGATTTAGTGACATTGGCTTCCTGGCTGTCACTTGAATTAGACCCTCCGTCTCTCTACCTCTGGGCATTTTCTCTGTCTGTCCTCAGTGCTTGGAATTCTGTCCCTTCTTCCAACTCCTTTGGCTTCCTTTAAATTCCAGCTCAAATCCTACATTCTATCCCCTTAATGTTAGTATCTTTCCAGTTTATTCTACCTACCTACCTACCTACCTACCTACCTACCTACCTACCTACCTTCCCATCTGTTAATCCATCCATCCATCTATCTATCTATCTATCTATCTATCTATCTATCTATCTATCTATCTATCATCTATCTATCTATTCATCCATCCATTCATCCACCCATCCCTTTCTCTTTATCTCTCTCTCCATCCATCCCTTTCTCTCTGTCTGTCTCTCTGTCTCTGTCTCTTTCCATCCCTCCATCCATCCCTCCCTCCATCCCTCTATCCCTTTCTCTCTCTCTCGTTTGTACACACTTGTTCTCTGCCCCATTAGACTGTGAACTTGAGACAGAGACTACTTTTTTTTTTGACTTTCTTTTCACCCTTACTGCTTAGCACAATGCCTGGCACATAGTAAATGCTTAATAAATACTGATTGGGGTGGCAGGAGGATGCATTTAGAAATGAAGTAATCTAAAAACAAAATGTATCAGGGCATCTAGGTGGCTCAGTGAATGGAGAGCCACGCTTAGAGATGGGAGGTCCTAGGTTCCAATCTGGCCTCAGATACTTCCTAGCTGTGTGACCCTGGGCAAGTCACTTAACCCCCATTGCTTAGCACTTACCACTCTTCTGCCTTGGAACCAATATTAATTCTAAGACAGAAGGTAAGGGTTTAAAAAACAAACAAATCCCAAACAAATCAATAAAGAACTTTTAAATGCATGTAATATTCACTGGCCAATAGAATGTCAAGGGAGAAACAAAGTCTGTAGCTTATGATGTCTTAAGGGGTATCCTGCACAAAGAAAATCTCTTTCTTTTTCATAATTTGCACACAATTTCCCATAATTTATATACAATTTTCCATAATTTACATACACATTTCCATAATTTTCCATAATATATATACAAGACCTCTCCCCCAGCTTCTTTACTATATGTAGATTCTGCCCTTAGAGTCATTACTCTGAATTGGCAAAGGGGGAGAACAAATGATAATATTGTCTCCAGAAGGCTTCTGTGAAATTGTCCTTTTACCGCTTGGGAGGAGTGGACAGGGCTCTGGGCTTGAGCCATATCTTCTCTGCTCCTTTTCCACTGGCACAAAGTCCAGCTGCACCTATCAAATTAGCAATTATCATCCAAAAATGAACCACCTACAGCCCCGAAGGCAGTAAGAGATGGGTCCATTTTATAAGGGCACCGAATGTGTACAGAACAGATGAGGACGGATGACTCACCCAGGGAGAGTATATCCAGGTTAGTGGAGCCCCTGGGAAGAGTCTTTTGGCAGTGAGCCCAGAGGCAAAGCTCTCAGCTAGGACTTGGGGAACTAAAATCCTACTTTGCTGACTTCAGGTTTTGGCCTTGGATCTCAACTTCTCCTTGACCCCAGCTAGAGAGGTTGAGGAGGGGCAGGGTCAAAACCCTCCCAGTTTCTGTTTCTCCTCTCAGATCTTTGCTGATCCCAACAATCTCAGCAGTCTAAGAAGAAAAGGGGGAGGCGAGGGCAAGAGGAAGAGAGGGAAGGAGAAGAGTGTCCGGTAATAATGATTTTCCAATTTTCCAGGAACCCCATTCCTTACCTTCTCCTACCACTCTACCAGTTTGATTTTGGACTTGGGTTGGGTGGTGAAAGTGCCTCTTGAACCCCAGGCCCAAATCTTATCTTTGGGAGCCTGGAGAGGTTGTCATTGGGGATGATCTGGGTCCTGGTGTTGGGAGAGGTCATAGTTTTAGAGTATATCCTGTTTTCAAAGATCTGAGGATCAGGGGATTTGGGTCCTTGAGAGGCAGGACGGGGGGTCTAACTTGCATTTTGGGAGTTTTAGTCTTATGGAACAGACACAAAATGACGTCTAGATTTTCTTGAAGTCTAGTAGTCATGATCCAAGGGTGGGATGAGCCCAACAGGTTGATTATTAGGGACAATTAACAGGACACGAGAGAATGAACCCTTCTAGGGAAAGACAATGTGGTCCAGTTTGATCTCCAGAGTCCCTCCAGTCTCCAAACTCTATGATTCTCTGAAATGAGGTCAAGAAAGTAACAGTGCGACTTCAAGAAGCCAACCAGAGTTCACCAAGGAAACAAATCCAAAGGGTAGTGAGAAAAGGAGTGGGAAGCACTATTTCCTATCTAGGGAATTCAGGATGGAATGAGGATGACCCTGACATGAAGGGAATTAGCCAGAGTGATGAGGAGACAACTTGACCAGCTTTCTCACCCTTTCCTGGTGTCTACTGTTAGCCACACCTCTCTCTGCTCGCATCCGGGGAAGGCTTTTCCATAGACCTTTTTTGAGTAGAGATGAGGAAGTGTCATGGGTTAAAGCAAGTGAAGAATAACCAGGCAGAAAGTGTATCACTGAACTGCAGATATGTCATCCTCTTGATTTTCTTCATTTTGCAATAGTCCTGAACCTCCTGGCCTCCTGCCAGTGCTCTGATGGCCTAATGTAGCTTCATCTCCCCTTTTGCCTGATGAAATGTTTAACAAACACTTGGAGGGGCTAAAGCCAGATTTAGGGGCAGTGCTCAGATGCAGAGAAGACAGGAGCTTACAGACAACGGTGGATGGGTACGACCATTGTACCGCAAAAGTAGCCTCCCTGTTGTTAGTCTTGTTCAGTCATTTTTCAGTTGTATCTGACTTTTCGTGGTCCCATTTGGGGTTTTCTTGGTAAAAATACTGGAATGATTTGCCATTTCTTTCTCCAACTTATTTGATAGATGAGGAAATGGAGGCAAACAGGGTTAAGTGACTTGCCCAGGGTCACACAGCTAGTTTATGTCTGAGGCCACATTAGAACTCAGGAAGATGAGTCTTCTTGGTTCCAAACCTAGCTGCCCTTGCTGTTGGGGAGTAGTTCTTTAAACATTGACTTTTCCAGTAAAGGAGGGCTCCTAGGACAAGCAGGTAGGTGAACAAACAAAATTAAAGTCAGCCAGAGGCCATGGAGCAGAGTTCTAGAACTCTAGAGGAGAGGTCTTTCTGTCTTCTCCATCCATGAAGCTGGGACTCCATTGTTTTTTTTTTCTTCCTTCCTTCCTTCCTTCCTTCCTTCCTTCCTTCCTTCCTT
>NW_025350799.1:0-8550 GCF_016433145.1 Gracilinanus agilis
ATATATATATATATATATATTTATATATCCTCTATATAAGGGACTTATATAAGGAGCATTACACCTCAGCTACAAACAGAAATGGCTATATCCTTGATCTTGATATCACTCATCAATGCTCTACTTCCATGTTTCTGAAATCTGAAATTTCTTGATACTATCACAATCTATTTTCATTCCATATTTCACTTTGCCTTTCACCTCCAAACTGTCCTTCATCTTTATGATGAACTCCAATGCCACTACCTTTCAGTCTTTTCCTAGGCCAATAACCCTGCAATTTTCCCATTTTGTCCTCTTGACGGATTAATTCACTTCTATACTCTCCTCTTCTCTAGAGTCCTTGGCTCTCTTAATTTCTTATTTGCCAAATCTAATGTTTTTCTCCTTCAATCCTTCTTGGCTTCTTTGCAACTTTTGACACTATAAACAGAGACATTATGAACAGAATCCTCTGTTCATTGTTACTCTCTTTCCTCTAGATTTTCATAACAGTACTCTTTTTTTTTAACCCTTGTACTTTGGTGTATTGTCTCATAGGTGGAAGATTGGTAAGGGTGGGCAATGGGGGTCAAGTGACTTGCCCAGGGTCACACAGCTGGGAAGTGGCTGAGGCCGGGTTTGAACCTAGGGCCTCCTGCATAACAGTACTCTTGTCTGCTTCTTCTCCTATCAGTCTGACTCCTCCTTTTCAATCTTTGCTGAATTTTTATCCAGTTCATGCCTGATAACAATAGATATACTTGAAAGTTCTGTCCTGGGTCTTCCTCTCTTCTACCTCTAAATTATTTTTTTTAATGTTTTCAATTCCTTTCTTGAAATCAAGTATTATCTTTATGTTGATGATTCTCAAATCTACTTATGCAGCCCTAAACTGTCTTTCATTCTTACATTTTCAATGTCTATTAAAAATCCCCAACTAGATGTCCCAAAGATATCTAAAATTCAATATGTCTACAATTAAAATCATAATCTTTTCCCCTAAACATTCCACTCTTTCTAACTGCCACATTATTTTCAAGAGTACTATAGTCACCCAATATTATAGTCACCACTACAGTCACTCAAGCTTATAACCTATCATCTTCAACTTCTGACTCTCATGCTCCATATCTTATCTCCAAGTTCTATTGATTCTAACTTTGTAGCATCTCCCTTATTGTTCTCTATTGTTGCCACCACCTCAGAACAAACCCACATCATCTCATACCAATATTTTTTCAATATATTTTTGGTTATTTTCCCTGACTCAAATTTCTCCCAAATTTATCATTTTAAAGCATTGGTCAGATTATATCAACTCCATCTCTTTTAATAAACTTTAGCCATTTCCTATCATCCTGATCAAATATGACATCCTCTCGCATTAAAGGTCCTCCCTAACTTGATCTCCTTCTACTTTTCCAGTCTTCTTACATGCTATTACCTACTGTATTCACCAACCCAGTGATTACAGAGTACATGATACTGACCTCCTTATACTTCTCCCACAAGACATCCTTCTCCTAATTCTAGGTATATTCACTGGCTTCTTCCATATCTAAAATGTTCTTTCATTTCATCACTACTTCCTGGCTTGATATCCTTCAAGTTCCAACTAGAATCCAAAGACTTTCCTAGATCCCCTTAATATTAATGTCTTTCCAAAGTGAGTTGGTTATACTCAATTTATCCTATTTATAACTTGTTCATACATAGTTATTTATATGTTGTCTACCCCCATTAGACTGTGAGCTCTTAGAATTTGTGTTTTGCCTTTCCTCTTATCCCCAATTTAACAAAGTATGTGGTACAACAATGTTTGTTGACTGACAAAACCTTAAATTCATGTATGCTATTATTGGCATCAGGAAATTTTAACATGTTTTCATAAATGTTCTTTGCATCTTAAAGATATAAAAATTCTATATTTTTCTCTCTTAGTATTCAATATTTCTTTATTTAATTTAAATTAGATGTATTTTCATCTATACATGATCTATTTGAAAATTTAAGAAACTTTTTTTTTAAATTTCATGTTTGTTTTTTGAAAAATCTGTGCTCTGAAAAGAAATAATATTTTTTTCATTTTAAAAGCAATTTTACAATTTTGGGGGTGGTTGATCTCTATCACTTAAATGGATTAAAATCTAAAAATCAGAATGCTACATTGGTTTTTTAAAAGCCTTTGACATTTAGAAAGTCCCTCAGTTTAATGTAGTTATTCAAGTACTATTTTAGATGCATGGAATAACATTTCCCCTTTATTTGAAGTTTGATAGAAACATGTTTTTAAAAACATAATAATTTAAATGGAAACAAATACATTTATTATTGATTATCTAAAGCCAGTGAAAGATATTTGCTCAGTGTCCTAAATTTTATCTGGGCACAACAACAGTTGAAACATGAGCAATAATAATGAAGACACACCTGGAGGGAGCTCTTGTACAGGTTATTGGCAAGCTTTAATTCTAGGCTTATTTGCCATTTGGTCTTTAACAGGACATATGATTAAGGGACTATAATAGCTGATGTCGGAGTATATACTTTGCTGCAATTAGGTAAAAATTCAGCTCATTCTATTGAAATGCATGACATGTGTCAGTGAAAGCAACTTAAAAATCCCTTAAGAAAAGATAAGCAAAGCAACAAACTCTAAAGCATACCTAGAAAGGATAATCAAACAATAGCAAGAAATTCCAGCATAGGGGGCAGCTGGATAGCTCAGTGGATTGAGAGCCAGACCTAGAGACAGGAGGTCCTAGGTTCAAATCCGGCCTCAGACACTTCCCAGCTGGGTGACCCTGGGCAAGTCACTTGACCCCCATTGCCTGCCCTTACCACTCTTCCACCTATAAGTCAATACACAGAGGTTAAGGGTTTAAAATAAAAAACAAAATAAAAAAAAGAAAAAAAGAAATTCCAGCATAGTTCAGATCAAAACAGAAGTTTGAGACATGGCAAGAATGATGCTTTTGGAGACAAAGGACCTAGATTCTTTTGTTAATTCTAATTTTAATTAACTTAATTTTCATTTTCATTCATTTTAACTTTAATTCTAACATTTACTACCTTTAAGCTTGGATAACGATTTCAATTTTGATGTCATTGGAGGGAATGAAAAAAACAAACATTTATTGAGCATCTACTATGTGCCAGGAAATATGCTAAGCACTTTACAAATATCTCATTTGAACCTCAGAATAACTCTAGGAGGGAGTTTACAACTGAAGAAACTGAGTGAGCTTATGTAATTTGCTACAGGTCACATATCTAGTTAAGTATCTGAGCTTAGACTTGAACTTAGGTCTTCCTGACTTCAGGCCCAGCCAGCATTCTATCCACTGTACCACTTACTTTCAACTAATTCTTGAATTAGATCATCTTTGTAGTCCCTGGAAGTTCTAACTCATTGTTCTTAGAAGCATGAGACTGCCAGGAGATTTTTTTAAAAAAAAAGGTTTATATAATGGAGGACTTTCAACACAAGATACTGCCTCTCACAACTGGGAAATTATTGGGGTTGGGGGTTAAAGTCTGTTTTTGGGAGAAATGTTTTGCTATCAAAATAAATGATTTAAATTTTCTCTAAAGCAATCCAGCCTACTGTCCTCTTTCCATACAATTCTAATCTTAAATCACTATCCATTTGCAGTCTTTGTCCCATGGTATATCCATTCATCAAACACATATATATCATATATTGGAATAATACCTGTTCTTCTGGGTGAATACTTAGGTAAAACTCTTTTGAGTAAATACAGTTCTCATTTAGGAGGCTTTGCAGTGATCTAGGACTTGCCGCAATCTGCAAAGTGTAATTTAAAAGCAGGTCTATCTGAAGCATCCTACCATGTAGAGAGAATTGTTCCTCATCTTGGACTCTGTGTGTCCTCCACTGCAGTGGAGATATATTGGATGCATAAATATTTTCCTCTTTTATGCCTTATTCAATACTAATGGTCAAAAATCATTATAAGAATGTTAACTGTTTTGTTATGTCTTTTAAAGAATGATTAATAATTTTAACATGTATGATGGATAACTTTTTGCTTTAAGACAATATTTTACTGAGCTGAATTGAATTTCAATCAATACACAAGAAAGAAGAAGCCAAGATGGCATAAAGGTAGGAAGCAGTGTGGTGAGTTCTGCTCTGTGAATTTCTTCAAACAGATCTAGAAAATGCATCAGAGTAATTACTGCTGGTGATACCCTAAAAATGTCACAAGGAATCCAGAAAATATCTAGATGAGTTTGGCATGAGGAAAAGGACAGGGAGGTCAGCAGACATTACAGATGGATCAGAACAGAAAAACATTATACCAAAGTACTAAGTACACCAGAACCATATCATGGCCCCATGACAGAAGTAGGTGTCAACTGAGAGTTTTGTGGCCTACTACTGAATTCTAAGACACAGATTCAGGGAGGACTGAAAAGGGGACTAGTATAAGGGAGTGAGATTCCAGTTCAGAGAGACTTGAGTCGTGTACTGAAAAAAGGAAAAAGTTCAGAAAATAGTAGCAGCAATAGGAATTTAGCTCCAGCTACAGGCCAGAGCAAGGTCTTATTTCCAGTATCTAGCCCAGCCTGCCCAGCAATAACCAAGATAGGAATTGAGACCAAAAGGAGGCCTATCATTCTGCCACTCAGATTCAGTAGAACTTTCCAGTTTGCTAACCAAAGCAGAGTCCAGCAGCGGTCTATTCTTTTTCAGATTGAAATTGAGGTATGGACCTTGCACAACTCAGATCAAATAGACAATTATTAAATTTTACCCTGGATCAGACCACTTTGGGAGCACTAAAAACTTATAGGTCTCCAGCCTGTCCCTGAGATCCAGGAATAGCACATTGCACAAATACCCAATGCAAGTGGCAACAGGACCAACCTAGATTTTCCCTCTAGAAGTAGAGCAGAGACCAACATTAACACTAACACCCTAAAGTCAGGAATGAGTTAAAAAAAGAACAGAAAAGAACCCGACCATAATTAGCTATTATTGTAGCAGAGATACTCAAAAGAAGACACAAAGAGAATGACTCTAAAGCATGTACAAGCAATATTCCAAAGGAAAAAAAAACATATCTTGGATATAAACTAGATCAAAATTCCTAAAATAGATGAAAGAAGAGGGTTTTTTTAAGTTTAAAATGTTTTCATAAATTGAATGGATGTGCTTGAGGAAACAAATGGAAAAGAAATGAGAGCAACAGAAGAATTAGAAAGAGAATTCACAACTCAACATAAGAGGTACAAAACCTTGCTCAAGTAGCAAACTCCCTGAAAATTAGAATGAACTAATCAGCATCCAATGGAGGAGGAAGAGCAGAAGAAAATGTAAGCTAGCTATTGGCAAAAAAATTTTTTTAATTAAATAAAATAAAATTACCTACCTGGAAAACAGATAGAGAACAAAAAAGTTAAGAATCACTGGACTATCTGATTGCCATAACTTTAAAAATAGCTAAGATGTGATATTTCAAAAAATCCTAAAAGAGAACTAGATCTCTTAGAACCAGAGGGCAAAAGAGAAAGAGGATGAAGCTATTGATTATCTCCTAAATGAAAACCTTGAAGAAAATCATAGCTAATTTTAGTTTCCAGGTCAAATTAAAAATACTTCAAGTGACTAGAAAGAAGGAATTTAAGTACCAAGGTGCCATAGTCAGGATGATACATGATTTATCAGCCGTCACTACCAAATATGATGGAATATGATATTTCTGAAGGCTGATGGTGTGGACTTACAGCCAAAAATAATTTCCCCAGCAAAGCTGAGTAAAATGCTACATGGAGGAAAATGGCTCTTTAATGAATTACAGATCTCCAAGTATTCCTGATGCAAAGACTGTATATACACAGAAACTTTAAAGTTCTAATACAAAAATGAAGAGAAACACAGCATGGTAAATGAGCAAAAAATGACAAATGACTTTTAAAAAAGGCTTACATTTAAATATGGGTAAATTATACATGTGCCTCCTCTGAAACTTATCATCAGGATTCATAGATGAAGTCCAATTAGAGAAGACCTAAGGTTAGTTCTATTATATCTGATGACCTTAAGAAAAGAATGGCATGAGAAAGGAAGAGCAGTACACTGGAAATGAAGGGTAAAGGTAAAGGAATATTAGCACATTCTTCTGTAGTGGTCCAAAAAATAAGGAAAAATACACATACAATTGGACACAGAAATAGAATTCCCATAACAGACAAATAGAGGAGAATGAGAAAAAGTGGTATAAAGGGAATTAGAGCCAGAGTACAGTAAGAGAGGGATTCATCCTAAGCAAAACAAACTCTAAAGGATGTACAAAAATATTTATAACTTTTTTTGAAGTACAAAGGATGGGAATATGAAAAGATGCCAATAAATTGTGGAATGGATAAGCAAGTTATAAAAAATAAATATGACAAAATTCTGTTGTGCTAAACTCTTATTGGAGTAATGATCAACCAGGATTACAGAGAAATAATGATGGAACATGCTACCGACTTCCTGAAAGACAGTTGAAGAACATGTAAAATGAGAAAAATAATTCATAAATGGCCAATGTAGAAATTTGTTTGGATAGACTATTTATATTTGTAATGGGAAAATATGTATTTGTATATAATATATATTCAATGTACAATAAATAAGGTGGAATCTTCTAATTTCATTTTTAAAAACAAATTTTACTGATTACTTTTGTTCATCTGTCATTTACATTTCTTTTTGTAAATAGCTTTTTCCCTCTCAGAGAGCTCTCCAATATAATGAATTATTTTTAAATTATTAAAAAAAGAGAAAATCATAAAAGATGATCAATAAGTCAAAAAATTGACAGTATGTGCCAATATGTAAGGACTACTCTTCACCTCTCCAAAGGAGTGAAGGAAATATCTTCTCACATCTCTTTTTTGGAGCTAAGATTATTCTTTGTACTTTCACAAAATTTATTTCCAGCTCTTGTTATGATTACTTTCTCCTTTTACTTACTTCTTGTCATTATGTAAATAGTTTTCTTGGCTTCTTCTTACTTCACTTGCATGAACTCGTATGAATTTTTTCCTGCTTCTTTACATTCATAATAGTCATTGTTTCATTGTATCCATGTAATTTGTTTAGCCATTCCCCAATTTATGAATTTTTTGTCTGTACCTTTGGAATATTCTCCTCAAAAGAACCCTCACATTGATTCCTTAATACCTTTAAAACTAGGTATCCTTGGGGGCAGCTGGGTAGCTCAGTGGATTGAGAGCCAGGCCTAGAGACGGGAGGTCCTAGGTTCAAATCCTGCCTCAGACACTTCCCAGCTGGGTGACCCTGGGCAAGTCACTTGACCCCCATTGCCTACCCTTACTACTCTTCTACCTATAAGTCAATACACAGAAGTTAAGGGTTTAAAATACAAAGAAAAAAAAACCTAGGTATCCTATAGCAAAGACCTCCTTTGTACATATTTGGTCTATTCCAGCTGCTATTCATGTACTATTAAGATTAGCTAACATTTGAACAGCACTCAGTCTGCAAATGGCACTATATATTCATATTTATGCATACATATATATTTGTATATATATTCTCTCATTTGATCTTCACAACAATGCTGTCAGGTAAACACTATCAAAACTGCCATTTTACAATGGAGGAAACTCAGGCAGAGAGAGGTTAAATAAGCTGAGTGGAGCTAGTAAGCATTTGAGGCAGGATTCAAAACACAAGCTTTCTACCTCTAGATCTGGTAGTCTATGAATTATGCTACTTAGTTCTCTGTTTTGTTTCTTTTTAGTGATATTTCCATTTCCTATTAAATCACATCAAATATTATGATCATAGAATTTAAACTGTTTGACTTCACTGCTCTTGATGGTGAACAAAATATATAAAAATAGATATGCACATATACACACAATATACATATGTATACATGTATAATATATGCATGGATATATACAGGTGTGTAAAGTGCAAATGTCACTTTTATTATATGTATGTAAATGTGCAAATATAATCTGTGCAGTTATTTTCCACCTTTTATCTGTTATTTTTTTATGTCCTTAGATATTTCACTGATATTTCTTTAAACTATTAAACAAAATAATTTTAAAAAATTTTTACAAAATTATTTTTTAAAAAAACTCAAAATAATAAAAAATAATTATAATCTCCTACCATTTTAATTCTGCATCTCATTCAGAATTCATATTAAAGACATGAGAGAGGTGATACAGACCTAAATTGTGACCCTTGGTTCTTAGGGGAGTAATGGAGTAATATTAGATACTGAAGAAGTCATTGTTTTTAATGGAAAGTTGGATTTACTAGAAGTATTAAAAATAGTAGTGGTGTAGTCATGAATTCAGCTTTGGAATGAAGAACATCTTCGTTCAAAGGAACATGCCACTCTATAAGACTTCTCCATTTCTCCAGAAATGTGTGATGATGCCTTGTAACAAAGAACAATGATGTACTTCAGGCAAAAACAAAGAAAAAAACACAATTACAAGTTACAGATTAATTGTATGTATATATATGTATATATATATATATATAGAGAGAGAGAGAGAGAGAGAGAG
>NW_025350800.1:0-1867 GCF_016433145.1 Gracilinanus agilis
CAGCATTGGGGGGATACTGGCTGGGGGGGGGGGGGCGCTGTCATGCTCACAGTGCTCTCTTCTGGGAGAAGGAATCATTGTACTTTTGGGCATAGGGGTATTTCCCTCTAATCCCATTCTTCTACCACGTAATGTTATAGAAAAAGGCTGAATACCTACAAAAGAACCCTTCCAAAATCAAGGACCCTCTTTTGAGGGTTTTGGGGTTTCTCTGCCATTTGGTGGTCCCCCTTTGGAAGACCTTCCTTTTACTCAGCTAGAAAGCAAGTTAAGACGGCACAAATGTTAGGAAAAAGTGAGAAGGCAGCTAGTGCTTTCTGTGGGTTTTTTCTGCATGTCCATTCATCACCAGAACCCTCTTTCTTCCACCTCATGGACAGTTACTCCCTCCCTCTGGGCTTATTGGGCCCCAGCATACAGTCAATCCAAACTAAAAAAAAAAAAAATGTGGAGACTTGGCTGAAGAAGCTTATGCAATTCCAAGAAAAAAGACAGGAAGGTCCCCAGGAAAAAAAATCATCATCGAGCCAGCTTGGTGCCGTGAAGGACACCCCAGTGCTCAGGTGCCTCACTGGACAACGTTAGTACTTCATCGACTCAAGTGTACAATCTAAACAGATCATATCAATTTATCAATTTATCATAGTGGGACATCCAAAGGTTGAATACAAAGCAAAAACAGACTAGTGGTTTTGGCTGTGTGAACACTCACCTTTTAGGCACAAAAAAATACTAATACAGTACAGAAATGGATACAGTAGGAACCATAACTTTGAATTTCATGATTTTTGTGTGTGAATTTTCAATGAACATTCTGAATGAAGACTTGCTTTGGACAAGTCTAAGGAGAGGCAACCTTCTCTGTGCTTTTGTGTAGAAATCAATACGGGGGTATCGGTGAAATGGCCAGATGCAAACACTGCACTTGGTAGAAAAAGCTGCTCTGAACTGTGCCAAGACCAGAGCCTCCATCATCCTGCCCTGTCCCCAGACCGCGTTCTTAAAAGAAAATGACAACCTGGCCGATAGGGCTCAGGGAGAGCTCTCGAGTGTCCAATGAGCAAATCTTAGCCAGACAACTGAGGAACAAACCGGCCGCCCCGACCTAACTTCGTTAGGGCTTCTCTAAAGAAGCTGCAGCCAATCAGAAGGCTCCGAGGAATTGTAGTTGTCCGGCTGGCCGGCTCCTGGGTGAGGGATCCAGGCGAGATAAAGGATGCTAAAGAAAGCCTGTCCTTCTCTCAGAAGATACTATGTAACTGTTGCTCTCTGTAGCCTCCATGAATGGATTTTCTTTTCGTGCCCTACAAAAAGCTCCCTGTGTGTGACCATGATTTGCTCACTAGAACCCTTCCACTGGCTACAATGTCATTTTCACGTCCTTTCTCCTAACTTCAAGGTCTTTGGCTGTAGCCTGGAGTCTCAGACTTGGGAAGAGTTGGATGTGTGTTTATGAACCACAGAGATGCAAAGTTATAATTTTTTTGGGTGGGAGGGGGGTACTTGGGTTAATCCTTACATTTTTTAGGTGCTTATTAACTTACCAATGTAGTTTTATTGGAGGCCATTTTTTATTGCAGACTTGAAGAGCTTTACTAGAAAAATGCATGACAGTTAAAAAGGAAGTTTACATGAGAGAAAAAGCTGGGTGAGTACAAGTTTGGTCCGGATTCCAACCCCCATGTATGCAGTACACACATCTCTCTCTCACTCTAGACACATAGCCAGTTTGGCCCCAATCCAAAGGAGAAGCCGTCTCGGAGCTCCTATGCAAGTTAAGAGCCAGTGGCCCGCAGATCGGGGCTCCACCAGCATGCTCACCTAAGCCCTCGCATTCGCAAACCTTCGTGGAGAGGGAAGGGGGGGG
>NW_025350801.1:0-4540 GCF_016433145.1 Gracilinanus agilis
TTTAAATTATGCCATATATTATATAAATATATAATATTTAAATTATGCCATGACTGTAGATAAAGAGAACTCTGAACTCCAAGCTATCAGAACCTTAGCCCTTTGCCCTCACCTTGAAGGGAGGATGAATAGTCTCTTAGATCTTTCTCCTAGGGAGACACTTGAGAGTGATGATTATAGAGTAGTCTACAAGTTGGAGGTGCTGGTAAAGAGGAGCTAAAGAAATTAACACTCTACCTGGAGAACTATCCACCTAGGGAATGATACCCCTGGATTCCTAGGAGACAAAAGAAGTTAGTGTTGTTTTATGTTGCAAAACTTATAATTGTTCACTAAGACCAGTGTGCATGGCCCTACGACAGTTTCCTCAGTATATCTGGTGAATATGTGTCTGAGTATGCTGGGTGAACAGCCCAAAAGGAAAGGTTCCATTGATGGATGAAATGCAATGCTTGGTACCTATTGCAGAAGCTCTGTAAAAGAAACTCAGCTGTGTGTAAAAGGAAACTTTGGCAAAATGAGAAACCTGTAATGTGCCACCCTTGTGCCTTTTGACAGACCATTCTCCTTGATTAGATTTGTCTTTTATCCTCTATCACTCTTAGAATCTCTACTTTTCATTCAGACTCATTTAAGCAAGCTTACATAATGCCTTTGCTAATTTCATTGACACTGGTTTTCAGTGCTCTCAAATTACTTTTTTTTATTTGCTTTCTGTTTACTCTCATTAGAATTAATTTAAGCTTTTGAGAGAAGGTACTTTCATCTTGGTCTTCATATCCTTAGTAGATAAGGAGAAGATTGTGGATATAGCACTGACAAAATTTCTCATATTTTATTTATGGATAAGATAAAGAAATAAAGACAACATAACAGTTTCTAGTTGACTTTGGAATGAATTGAATGGGAAGATCCAGAGGACCCATTAGTTTATCTATGTCAATATGGAGGGAAGTCACTGATGGGGACTGCCCTTAGCTTTGTCATGTTTAGCCTTTTAAAAAAAAATAAGGCAGAGATAGTATAGTTTAAAAATCAACAGATGGCACAAAGGATAGATAACATGCTGGATGTCAGAGATGGGAACCAAAGAAATGTCAGCAGATTAGGATGATATAATATGTCAAATAAGATGAGACTTAATGGAATAATTAGGTTCACAAATTCAACTGCACAGGGATAAGAAGAGAGAGTAATGCCTAGAGAATAGTTTTTATGATATAACCTAGGAGTGGAAATTCCAGGAGGAGAGCCATGATTTTAGAGTAGAGAAAGGACTCAACTACACTCCCTCAACATTCCTCTCCAAACAACTTTAAAATAAAATTCCTCAAATCAAATTCTGGATTGGTAGAGCCAACAAAACATCAAAATGAAATATTCTTCCAGCCCAAGACAATTTAGGAAGTTGACAGAAGAGACTTGTGACACAGAGGTAGAGACTGACAGAAGGCCATGAGGTTGAAACAACAGTGACAGAATTAGTTGGAGGTGGTAGAAGTGGCATCAGTTTTGGGAGCTTTCAAGACAGAGACAATAAGGAGACCTGGCAACTGATCATAAACAGATGACAAGGTATCTCTATTCTAGCACTAAATACAATAACAAATGTGATTTGTCAAATCTATTGTCTATATTAACTTCTTCATTATAGTTCAAGGGCAGAGAGGAAGGAAAGCTTTTAGTTAAGAGGGAGCAAATTTCCTGAGAGGCAGTTATTGCCTTTGGTAATAAGAGATCAGGGACCATGAGCACCAGTATCAGTTACAATGTCAAGGGACCAGGGGCCTTTACTATGAAATGGTCAGCATACAGACCAGGAAAGGTGTGACCATATCTTTCCCTAGTTCAAACCACTTTGGAACCATCAAAAACATCAAAACCTCAGAACTACCTCTGAAAACAGCTGGGTTAAAAAGCCTGAAATTTGAGGTAGTCTCCCTCTTCTCCACAATGCAATCAACAGAGCCCAGTTTTTTACACAACCTTCAAAATCAAGAAATATGATGGGAAAATCACTAATGGACATAAAAGAAAGAACCTGACCACAAATCTGCTATGGTGTCAAGACAGATCAAAACACAAATTCAGAATCTAAGACAATTAAGTCAAAATATCTACAATCAAACCTCAAAGGGGGAAAAAAGTATGAATCCAAATGAAGCTCCTTAAGAGTCCCTAGATGAGCTAAAAAAAATAGTTTCAAAATCAAATAAGAGTGAGAGAAAAAATTAGGAAAAGAAATGAAAGCAGGACAGCTAGGCACTTCAGAGGATAGCACACAAGCCTGGAGATAGGAAGTCCTGGATTCAAATTTGACCTCAGAACCTTCCTAGCTATATGACCATCGTCACTTAACCCCAGTTGTCAAACCCTTACTGTTCTTCTGCCTTGGAACCAGTACTTAATATCAATTTTAAGACAAAAGATAAGGATTTTTTATAAAGATATGAAAGCAAAAGAAGAAAATTATAAAAAAGAATTGTTCGGTAAAAAAGAAAAAATATTAAAGAAAATAACATCTTAAAAAAGAATTGGTCAATTAGAAAAAATGTACAAAAGCTCACTGAAGAAAATCATTCTATAAAAATTAGAATTGAACATATGGAAGTTAATGACTCTCTGACACATCAAGAAGCAATAAAAAAGTTAAAAGAATGGGAAAAAAGAATAAAATGTAAAATATCTAGTCTATAAGACTAATGACTTGAAAAACAGATTAAAGAGAAATGATTTAAGAATGATTGTATTACCTGAAAGTCATGATCAAAGAAGGAGTATAAATCTCATATCTCAAGAAAAACTGCTCCCAGTATCCTGTAACCTGAAAGTAAAATAGATAATGAAAGAATTTACTGATTATTGCCAGAAAGAAATCCCAAAATGAAAACTCCCTGGAATATTCAAATTCCAGAGCTCTGTGTGAAGGAGAAATTATTTCAAGCAGCCAGTAGAAAATATTAGTTACACAATACACAGTAGTAAATTACTATAGTAATATGGTATTTGATAATTCCAAAGATCAAAGCTTTTGGACAAGAACACACTATTTGACAAAAAATTTCTGGGAAAACTAGAAAGCATTTTGTCAGAAAATTGACATGCACCAATATCTCACAACATACACTAAGATAAAGTCAAAATGGATAAATGATTATACCATAAAGATATTTGGGCCACATGGAAAAGTGTACCTGCTAAATCTATAGATAAGGGAGAAGTTTATGACCAAAGGCAAAGAGAGGATAATTGAAAATAAAATAAATAATTTTACATGAAATTAAAAGACTTTTGTACATTGTGTGAATATGTACATGCACATATACACAGAGAAAAATCAGTCAAAATTAGAAGGAAAACTGGAAACTTGAGGGAAAAATTTGCAACCACTTTTTCTAATTAAGGCCTCATTTCTCATGTACATTAGGATTTTGGTCAAATCTATAGACATAAGAATGATTCCCCAGTTGGTTAAAGGATATGAACATTCAGTTTTAAGAATAAATTAAGGCAATAAAGTTACATAAAAATGCTCTCAGTCACTATTGATTAGAGAAATTGTAACCAAAGCAACTCTGATGTGCCTTCTTATACATATCTGATTGTTTAGCATGAAAAAATGTTGGAGAGGGTGTGGAAAAAATTGAGACACAAATGAATTGTTGGTAGAGTTGTGAATTTGTCCAACCATTCTGGAGAACAATTTGAAACTAAGGCCAAAGAGGTATAAACCTGCATTTCCTTTGACCCAGTAATAGCACTACTGGGTCTGTATGTCAATGAGGTCAAAGAAAAAGGAAAATGACTTCTTTTTAGAAAAATATTTACAGCAGTTCTTTTTATGTTGGAAAAGAACTTGACTTCAAGAGGATGCCCCTCAAGTGGAGAATGACTGAACAAATTGTGGTATTTATTGTGATGGGATACTATTGTGCTATAAAAAATGACAAATAGAATGGCTTCAGTAAAACCCAAGAAGACTTATATAAACTCATTCAAAGTGAATTGAGCAGAGCCAATGCACATGATAATAGCAATATTCTAAGGATTAACTGTGTAAGATTTAGCTACTTTAATCAAGACTTTGATCCAAGACATTTCCAAAGGACCTATGATGAAAAAATGCTGTCCAACTCCAGAGAGAGAATTGAACTGAATGGAGATTGAATAGCATAACTTCTAAAACTAACTTCACATGTATAATTGATATTAACTTTCTTGTCTTCTCAAGGAGATGGAAGAGCCTGAGGTAGGGAGAACATTTAGAAATCAAAATTTTAAAAATTATTGTCAAAATTGCTTTAAATAAAATTACAACATATTTAACACAAGAAATAAAAAATATTTTTAAAACAATCTGGGAGCTCTATAGAACATCAGAACCAGTATTAGAGAAAAGTATACCATAGCCATATAAAATCTTAACGTAAACTCAAGATTATAAATATATATTTATCATTATATCATTATATCAACATGCAATATATTAATATAATATTTGTATATTAATATGATATATTAATATATAATTATATACACA
>NW_025350802.1:0-6534 GCF_016433145.1 Gracilinanus agilis
CCTTCCTTCCTTCCTTCCTTCCTTCCTTCCTTCCATCACAAGGGTCCTAAAGCATCAGAGGTGAAATGTGACCTGGTGGTCCTGACCCCGGGGCAGTGAATGTTCTTCCCCAGGTATAAGGTCTGCCAGGCACTCTGCAAACTTTAAGGCATTATAGAAACATCAGTGATTCTGGTTGTTATCCTTCCTGCTGGGGCGACGAGGAAGCTTGGGTCCCTTTGGACAGGAAGTCCCTCGGCCTCCTGGCACTTCTCTGGAGTGTTGGGGGGGGGTCCTCTAACTGCCCCCTCCCCTGGCCAGAAGGCAGAGGCAGAGAGTGAAGCGGGGAGCTGCTCTTCACGCAGTGGCGCCAGAGCATGGGTGTCCCTGTCCACAGACCGCAGCGCCTCTTGAGAAGTGACCAGGCTGAAGGAGGGCGACACACAGCCCGGGCGGTGATGCTGAGTGTTTTGTGAAAGCTTTCCTGGGGCCTGAGGGGGCGGCAAGAGCCAGAGCGCACTCTGGAGGGAGTCAGCAGGCCCAGGTGCCCCCCTTTGATCCCATTTATGTTGCGCTTTGAGGTTTGTAAACAATTGGACGCTGATGGTGCCTCCTCCTAGTCACGGCAGGCGGGTGCTTCGTGGTGCCCCTTTTACGGATGACAAGACTGAGGCTGAGAGATGATGGAGGGCGCTCAGGGTCACACGGCTCCTCAGTGGCTGCAGCTGGATTGGAATTCGGATCTTCCTGGTTCCAAGTCTGGAGGTGTCCGTGTGGCCCATCATGGGATCTTCTGAAGGCTCCGTCACTTCCTCCATTCCCACCTCCTGCCATTTGCAGAAGCATCCAAGGAAAAGTGTGCCCAGACTCTGTGCTGTGGTGTTGTTGCTGCCTTTTCAGTGGAAGCTTCTTAGGGTTCTTCGAGAAGGATCTCCTCTAGGGCCAGCGAACACAGTGTCTGGGGGCATTGCTCTGTGCGTGTACATGCATACACGTGTGCATGCATGTGTACATGTATGTATGTGCATGTGGAGGATACCTGTGTCTCCTCTGTAGGTTTTGAATATAGCTCCAAGTATGTGTTTGGTCTAAACATAAATATACTCACACATGCACATGCATGCACATATGTATACATACACACAGTGTGGGGCACATATATGTGTAGAGAACATACATGTGGTCCAAATGTTTACCCGTGCATGCATGTGCATGTGTATTTGCTCCCCTCATTGAGTGAATGCTTCAGGACGGGAGGGAGTGCCCGGCACAGACGGTGTTGGATAAATGCTCGGTGTCGAGCCGGATGGCTTCTGCATCCAGTCTCTTGGCTGGCCATCGGGGTGTCCATGGCAGGGGAGAGATTTCTGGCGTCCCGGCAGACTCCTTTGCCTATGACCAGGCCGATGTCGGGAAGGGGGGCTGTCGGCGGTTGGTTCCGCTCCTCTCCTGATAGAAGAATTTTAGACTTGATTATTGCCAATTAGCCGGCACTGCTTTCTGGCTCTTCTGCAGCCCAGGATGGTTCTTCGCTCGCAGGCCGTTGGCCATGGCCGGCCGTCCTCCTTCGCTCGCCGGACGCCAACCCGTTCCTGAGGTTCCCTTTCCCTGCAGCTCTTCGTGAGAGCCCAGATAGGACTTTTGTCTCCGGGTCGGGGGCTCGGAGCCCCCAGCCCGGAGATTCCAGGGAGCACTAAACAAAGGGTCAGAGAAGGCAAATGTGACTTTGGCAGGGCCTCAGCATCGTCTGCTCTGCGCCGCGCCTGACCAAGAATCCCCCCACCCCCACGTGATATTCCCGACATGTGGCCGCCCGCTGCGGGGGGAGGGGAGCCCCCTTCCTCTCAGGGGCACCTCGACATCTCGGCAAGCTTTTCCTGACATCGGGGGAGCCCGGTCTGCCTCCTGCAGCCGGGTGCCCTTTGAGCGGCCCCTGGCTCTGCCCGCCGGAGCCTCCTCTCCAGGTGAGCCTTTCAGAAACTTGAAGGCAGACACAACGTCCGGCCTTTAGACTGAGCTTCTCTGGGCTCCACACGCCCAGGTCCTTCGGGCAATCCTCATGGCATGAACTGGAGCGGGCAGCCAGCTGAGCCAGACTTGGCCATTTTAGTCAGTCATCTTCCCCAAATCTCATTTCTGTTGGTTGGCCATTTCGGTCACGTCTGGCTCTTAGAGACCTTCATCTGGGGTTTTCTCTGCAGACATCCTGGAGGCTTTGCCATTGCCTTCTCCAGCTTTTTTACAGATGAGGACAGACGGGCAAACAGGGTGAAGTGACTTGCCCAGGGTCACACAGTTAGGAAGAATCTGAGGCCAGATCTGAACCCAGGACCTCCTGTCTCTCAACTCAGCTCTCTATCCACTGAGCCACCCAACTACCCTTGGCAATTGATTATGGTCAAGTGATAGCGAGTCAATCAACAAATATCTATGAGCCTCAGGAGAGGCGTCTTTTTGATTTGAAGACCAGCGTGCTACCTACTGTACCATCGGGCTGCCCTTAAACTTTGGCACCCAGAACCGAGGGGGAACAATAATCTCTCCATTAGCAAGTATTTATTAATCATCTCTCATGTATGGGATACAAATCACGGAATGAAACAGTTCTGCTTCCCAGCGAGCAGCTGGGGGGAACAGTAGACATTCCTCTAGTCTCAGAGCTACAAAGATGGGTTCCCATTCGATCTCAGACACTTCCTGGGGGAATGATCTTGGACAAGTCACTTAACTTCTGTCTCTCTTGATTTCCACATTTGAAGAATGGGAAAAATAAGCACAACTCTGTCCCGGAGTTGTTAGGAGGATCAAATGGGATCCTGCCCAGCACTTCCTAATCCTTGAAGAGCAACATAAATGGCAGTTATTGTGCAGGGAGCTCAGTGGATAGAGCAGTGGTCTTAGAGTCAGGAGTTCTCATCTAGCCCCAGACGCTTACTGTGTGACCCTGGACAAGTCACTTCACTAGGTTGGCTTCAATTTCTTCAGTGATAAGATGAACGGGAGAAGGAAATGGCGAACAACTCCAATACCTGGGCCAAGAAAACCCCAAATGGGGGCTCAAAGGGTCAGACACAACTGAAAAATGCCCGGCCACATGGCGATTCCATTCCAGCGAGGGAGCCCAGGACACAGTCTAAGCAGAAAGGGAGCCCCTCCGAAGAAGGGCAGTGCGGTCAGTTCAGTCCAAGGTGGCCACAGGCCAGGGAGCACGGGCAGAGCACCGAGGGGGCCTCCTGCGGAAGGAGAGAAGGCCGTGAATGAAGGAAGGAGAGAGCCTGCTTTGGGCATGGCAGACGGTGCCCAGGACAGCTTCTGTGAATGAAGAACAGAGTCGGGAGCTCAAGGGCAGAGACGGGGAGGTGGAGGGCGGGCATAGCGCGGCTCAGCTTCTTGAGCAGAGGGAACAGCAAGCAAGTCAGTGTGATCGGAGAACAGAACGACCAGGGCAGGGTTCACATAAAATCAGCCCAGAAAGCTAGGCGGACGCGGCCTGGGATGCTCCAGATAGGTCCCTGCAGGCCACACATCATTCTTCTTAGCAGGGAAAACAAGGCCAAGCCCGAGGTGGGGTAGGTATGACCGCTGCCCGTCGTTCTCTTGGTCAGCAGCCCAGCCACCGTGAGCCACAGCCCCTGTGCCTGCTTTCATCTGCTCCCTTCCTTTGGGGCTCCCAACAAAGCCTCGCTGCACCCCTTCATGTTCTCAGCCTTCCTCACCAACCTCTGCCCAGCCCGAGCTTTCCCGCTTTGGACGCTGTTGTGTAAATATGAAAAATGATAAAGGCTGGTATAAATATATAAATTAGTATTTTAATTAAAGCCATGCTGATAGATAAAATCATTAGACCACGCGCTTGTAAGCATTCAAAACTGCCGCCTCCATTACTGTCTCCTGTTTCCTGGCCAAGAGCCTACTGGCAAAGAGCCCACTCCCTCCTAACCCAGGAGATTTAAGTTCTTCCCTGCGTCAAGACGTCGGCCTCCCCAAGCCCAAAGACCTCGAAACGGAAACCAGTTGGATCACGGGAAATGTAGTTTTGATACATTTCCCATGTCCATAGAAATATATACACTTCTAGATGGCTTTTCCCAATTTTCACTTTTACAGTTGTGATGGCGCCATCCGTGCCAGGCTTGCCCTCGCCCCGTCCACAAGCCAAGGTTGGCCGATAGGCCCCCTGGGCATCCCCCTCCTCTTCCTCACTAAAGACCTCCCCTGTAGGCCACCATCAGCCCTGCGGGGCTTGTTGTCTTCAGCGGTCCATTCTTCCCACCTTTCCTGCCCTCCTGCCACACGCAGATGGATTGATTTCCCTTGACTCAAGTGGCCTCGTCTCTACCTCTGCCTTGTGACCTGGCTCCCTTGGGCAGAAGCCTGGTAAAGTGTAGGGATGTCCTGCTCAAAATCATATTTTCAATGAATAAAATAACATGTAAAGGATTATAAAAGGTTAGGGGTAGCCAGCTGATGAAGCAGCTAATGTGCCGGACTGGGAGTCGAGAGGACTGGAATTCAGATTCAGCTAAAGTCATTCCCTGACTGCGTGACCCTGGACGAGTCACTTCACTTCAGCATGCCTCAGTTTCCCTGACTGTAAAATGAGGGTAAATGCAGAGTTGTCATGAGGATCAAATGAGATAAAATTTGCAAAGCTCTCACGATCATGCCTGGTAGGTAACAGACACTTAGTAAAATGCTTGTTAAAAAAGAAAACACCAAAAATATTGAAAATTATTACAGTATTTGAAAATCCGCAGTTCTCAGAGCCCTGGTCCAGAACCCCCCTCTTTGGGAGACCTACCCTCCTGTCTCCTCCCTGGCATTTTTCTGACCTGTTGGCACTCATGTTGCCCCCCCCCCACACACACACACACTTAGATGTTCCTCATTTTCCTTCTTGACCATTTGAAAATGGACTGTTTGCTTCTTCACATTTCCCTTCTGCAGCCAGCTTTTCTGTGACAGTCAAAATTGGGTCCCCGGGAGCACTTCTTCATGTTGCTTCCCCACCTTTGGAAGGATGAAAGTATCATTAAGAGAGGCCAGAGCGCTGTTTATCTGCTGTGCTTTCAGAGGGGGATAGCTGGGTCAATGAAGCCAGGCTTGGGCCTTTGCCCCCCCAGATTCCTCATCTCCTTCCCTCGAATGCCTCGAATGTCGTTGAATATTTTCTTCACTCCATATTGCTTCCGTTTGTCCTGAGCTTCGTGGGATATCTTTGGTTTGACCTGACCTCTGGAGGAATCCTAAGGATTCTGGGAGGAGGAATAGCGGGACAGCAAGGGCAAGGGCTTGGAGTCAGGAGATGAAGCATCATGTGGGCAGAAGAGCAAGCAGTCCAGTTTGGATAGATGATAGACTTCATGTAGGGGGATGACCCATATCAATAAGTTGTACCTTCCTGACAGTGCCAACTTTTGTACTCTCTGGCTGACTTAACCTCAACTGATTTTGATGATTGACCTTCTTGGTGCTATTTTTTTAACCCTTAACTTCTGTGTATTGACTCCTAGGTGGAAGAGTGGTAAGGGTGGGCAATGGGGGTCAAGTGACTTGCCCAGGGTCACACAGCTGGGAAGTGTCTGAGGCCAGATTTGAACCTAGGACCTCCCGTCTCTAGGCCTGACTCTCAATCCACTGAGCTACCCAGCTGCCCCCAGCTGCCATTTTCTACATGTCCTATCTGTAGATGCATGTGTCCTATCTTATAGCTAGGGATTTCAGTCATGCCTGATTGAAATATCGGAGTCTGTCATCGGGCTCCCCAAAAGCCCGCTCAAATTCTTGGGCACATTCAGAGGGCTGCCAGGAGTCTCCTTGGAGGCAGAGCCCATGTTCTTTGTGCCCTCGACAGGGGTATTAGTCTGGTGAGTAGATATTGACTGAAGCATTCACAGGCAGTGAACCAGAAGGGAGCCCTCTCTATAGTGGCTGCCGGCAGACCTGTTGTGGGGGCTCAGAGCTACTCAGCTGGAACAGACTTTTTTTTTTTGGAAGCACAATGCACCCACTCATGGTAAGCCTTGTTTCAAAGAATACCGAAATTTAGGCCTGAGAGTTTTTATTTTTAAAAAATCTTTATGTAAGAAAAATGTAATGCCATGGAATTTCCAAATTGCTTCCCCTCAAAAGAAACAAAACAAAAACCAGAGAACACACTACTCCCAAATGGCTTTCAACAGTCACCGATAGAAAAAAAAATGACATTGCATTCAGACATTTCATTCACAACCACAAGCCCTTCCTCTATGTAGGGAATAATGCGCATGTTTTCATGGAAACAAAGATAAGGCATTTCCCAGAGGAGCAGAACAAGCCAAGGTCCTCTCTGACCTTCCTTTTCCCAGGAGAACAAAGCTCTATTCATAGGATCATAGAGCTAGACCTGGGAAGGGGCCTCTAAGGCCATCCTCCTCATTTTACAGGTGAGGAACCTGAACCCTGGAAAGATGTGTTGTTCAAGGTCTATAAATACTTCTTCCTTCCCTCCTTTGCCTATTTCCCCCTCTCTTTTCTCTCCCCCCCCTCTTCTTTTCTTTCTCTCTCCTTTCCCTC
>NW_025350803.1:0-5750 GCF_016433145.1 Gracilinanus agilis
AAGGCAGGCAGGGGAGGAAGGAAGGAGGGAGAGAAAGGAAAGAAAGGAGGAAGGAAAAGAAAGGAAGAAAGAGAAGGAAAGAAGGAAGGAGGGAGGAAGAAAGGAAGGAAGAAAGGAAGAAAAGAAAGAAAAAGAGAGGAAGGAAGGAAGAGAGAAAGGAAAGAAAGGAAGGAAAGAAAGGAAGAAAGAGAAGGAAAGAAAGGAAGAAAGAGAAGAAAAAGAAGGAAGGAAGGGAGGATGTTGAACTAGAGGAACTTTGTGGTATTTCAAAACCTCTACTTTGGGAATTTTGCTCTTTCCTTTGATGTTTCTTGTTTGTTTTTGTGATTTTGTTGGTCTAGGAAACTTCTGATTTAGGAAGCTTTGAGATCTGCTTTGAATAGTGTTACTCAGACTATGAGTGATTTCTTTGATGGAAGGAGATCCTGGTGAGGAAACACTTCCTTCAATGAAGAGCAGCATCTTCCTTATAACTGATAGTATGAGAACATTGCCTGGGGCACTGAAAAGTTATGTTGAACTGAAAAGTGATGCAGCCAGTAGAGTGTCAGAGATAGCATCTGAATACAGATCTTAGACTAGTGATACTATGATGAGTTCTCCTTGTAATCCTGAATTCTTTCACTGCCCAGGTCCTGGATGTGGCTGGAGCTGACATATTGGCCAAAGCAATCCCCCAAAGTCAAACGGTACTTCTTGAGAACTGTGGGCATTCAGTGGTGATGGAGCGTCCCCGAAAAACGGCCAGCCTCCTTTTTGATTTCTTAAATTCTGTGTCCTGTACAGACAATGATAAGAAGCAAGACTGAGCTTCCTTTGGGATCTAGCCCCCCTCCCTAGTATCTGCTCAAATTCCAGAAATCCAACACTGTTCACTTCTCAGGGATCCTGTACCAGACACACAGGTGAAGTGCCAAAGTCCCTGAAGAAACCAGAATCATTATTAGTCTCGATTATTAGCATTATGGCGCTCTCCTTACCTAAGGGACCAGAGGAATCCAATTTTTTTTTTTCCAAAATGGAAAATCGGGTGGAATAAAAGAGAAATTGAGCCATGGATTTACGTTCATTCACCTGACAACACAGGGACAGTTTTGTGCCAGCCAACCAATAATGGACTGCAATCTTCAAGTTAGCATCAAGCCCCAAGAGACCTTCCTTACTAATGGAGACTTCCAATATTTCTGTTAGATCCTTTTGCCTTGCATGACAAACTGTTGTGATAGAAGACATTCGCAAATTCTGAACATCCAGTGAAGCACTTACTCCTGCTTGTGTCTATCTAATTTGTTGATGCTGTATCCAGAGACTTAGACAGGAGAGCCATTTATTCATTGAAGCGCTGGGGAGAAGAGTAACTGTCTAATCTAAAATGTTTACATTTGTTGGAGAGAGGAGAGGCATTAAACTTGGGATAAGCTCTAAAGGTGCTGTCTTAGCAGTAGGCATGTGTCAACAGTGATGGCCTGTCTTTTTAGGAGTTTAGAAACATCCCACCATAGAACAGACATTTGTTGGGGAATGACAACCCGGTTGCCAGCCATGAACCCAGAATCATTCATTTTTTTTAAAGAATTGGGGCCTAATCAGTAAACAAAGCAATAATACTCTAGGTAATAATGTGACTGATCAAATTAAGGTTCCATCCTACACAAACAAGTGATTTGCTTCTTTAGTTTACCCTTGCTGCTGAAAATCCTTGGATGTAAATAATGCATTTATATTACTGAATTCTATGAATTCTCTTCATAGTCATAGGATCGATGGCAAGGGTAATAGCCATAAAATTTTACTGAAATGACTGAAATAAATCTGAATTCGATTGGGACCATATAGGTGATTCTATTTTCAAACTCCTAAGTGAGCTCATGTGTTTGTTAATGGGGGGAAATGAGTGTGTTTGTAGAAAAGCTGGGTGACCAGTCAGGGTGATTTCTAAGTCTTGTTTTTGTATCCCATTTGTAATTTGTAGCCGATTGAAATGGTATATTTGGAGTAAAGAACAAGCCTGGTCAAACCTTCCTTGTAGCTCTCTTCTATTGTCTGTCACTGCTCATTCTGGCTCATCTTCCCATGTTCTCATTAAGACATTGAGTATTGATGATATTGGAGATATGGGAGCCCCCTCCACTGGTGCAGAGAACTAGTCAGGCATTAAGTTAAGTTTAGTTTTAGACAGTTGCCCAGTTCCAGAGGGATGAAATGACTGGCCCATCGGCACACAGCAAGCAAGCATCAGAGGAAGGGAGGAAGCTGCATTGGACAGTAGAGAGAGAGCACAGACTTTGGAGGCAGAATCCCAACTCTCCCACTGGTCCTCAGTTTCTCCATCCATAAAGTGAGAAGTCTGGATCAGATGACCTCAAAGGTCCCTTCCAGCTCGCAATCTATGTAGGGCCTTAAGATTCCTGATTCTGGGTCCCATATCCAATCACCAAATTGCCTTCCTTATTTTCACTCCCTGCAAATCTCCCAGGAGGACACCTTCGATGTGTAGCTTTGTAGGTAAAACCTTGGTGTATATGCTGCCATTTACCTCTGCCCCAAATGTCCTTGGATTTAGCCCCCTGCCCTCTCACCCTTGGCCTAGTTGATCATATACTTCTGGGGCTCAGGCCACACTGAACCTCTCCTTTGGAGATCATTGGTCTAGATCCAGCTCCTTGTTTTACAGATAAGGAAGCAAAGTTACATGAGAGTTAAGGGTGGTGGCAGGATCCTAACCTAGGTTCTCTGACTCTAAACACAGCTCTTTCCCCATTCTACCTGACTGTTTTCCTAGGGCTACCCGTGTTGGAGAAAATAGAACACTCAACTGGAGTCACAGAAAGTATTTTACTTTGACCTATCACTACTTGCCAAGTCTTTGGCTAACCCAGCTTACTCTTTCCCAGGCTTATGATGAAATTATTTCTAAAATAGATGACAGTGAGAGCTTGGCCTAGAACAAAGTGTCATCTATGGTAGTCTTAGACTCTGACCCTTAGGGACCATAAGATCTAGAGCTAAAAGGGACTTTAGAAGTCATCTAGTCAACAGTTCCCCCACTTTTCCTATAGCAGAGGAAACTGGAAATTAAGGACTTATATTAAGGTCATACAAGTGATAAGTGTCAAGGACAGAATTTGATCTTGGGGTCCCTTGATTCCAGAACCAGTACTCTATCCGCTAGACCAGTGATGGGCAAACTGTGGCCTGTGGGCCAGATGCAGCCCCCTGAAATGTTCTATCCAGTGTGTGACATTATTCCTAATCTGACGAATACAATGAATAGGATACAATACAATGAAACTTCAAAAGAGTTGCCTTAGAAACAGACTGACAGAGGAGCATTTCCTTTCCTTTGGACCCCCCTTTAAAAAGTTTGCCCATAACTGCACCACACTCCCCTTTATTCTGAGCCCCTCGATTTCCAAAGATGCTCTTTCTCTAGTTCCAACAAAACTGCCAAATGTGTAAAATCACTTGCTAGCCTCCTTTCTCCATGTAATAAATGTCTGACACTTAGGCTATCCACAGGTTGGATTGTCTGGAGTGAAGACTAATCATTTTAGACCAGTGGTATTGCACTCTGGCGTGGGCAACACTCCTGAAACTTATGAAACCAGATTTAAATGCCATTGAGAAATGTTTAACAAAAGATAAAATATTCAGTAGAACAGATCATGCCACTAATAATGTGGTTTTCTAAGTTGATGTGCAGCCCTCAAGCATCCTTAGTTATGGTTTAATGACCTGTAGCTCTCTGAGTCTGGCACCCCTGGTTCAGACCATGAACTCCTAGAAAAGTCTTGTTGGTTTGGCTCGCTATATCTAATGCACAGATTTAGTTTTTAAACAATTGTCATACCTTTAACACAGCACAGTAGAGGTGGGTAGCAAAGCCCAGAGAACTAGTCCATGGAACAATTAAACAAGAATAATTAAGTAAAACCAACTAATAAAGCAATGGGGTCTGACAGGTCCATAGAGTTTTCTCCCTTTAGGTGCCTGACCTCCTTACTAAGAAATATGAAGAATTTTCACCATCTGCTCTCTGGGACCAAGACTGCAATGGATGAGTCTATCTGTTAGGTTCGTTCATCATCATCTTCATTGTGGAAACTGTTCTGTCAGTCAGCAAGGATGGATGAAGCACTTACTATGTGCCAGGTACTGGGTGAATGTTGGAGATGCAAAAGCAGGCTCTGTCCTCAATGAGCTTCCAGTCTAATGGGGGAAGGTGACATATTGCCTCAGCTTGATCAAGTCTTCCTGCAGTGGCTTTCCAACTTAGGTGAGTTTGCAAGGTTGGAGAAAATTTCCTCTGGGCTTCTTCACACCTGGAGAGGCACCTCCTTTACCCACCCTTTGGTCCTCCTGGATAAGTCCTCCAAAGCAAAAACCCTGCCAGTGTAGGGATTATTAACATCCAGGTGGCATTAAAAACCCATAATCACAACTAATCATCACTCAAACCAAACCCACAACACAATCATTCAAGGGCTCTCTGGCTTCTCCAGCCTAAAATGGTGAACAAATTCCACAGGGAACAGCTTTCCACTCTGCTATGCCGTTCTTGTGATTGGAAGACAGGAAAAATGGTTGGGCAATAATTTAGGACAAAGCCCCCAGGAGGGATTCCAAAGCCCTCCATCTGTCTTTAATTCTAGCCCTACTGTGTCTGGAAGAGGGAGGCACAGCCAGATGCCATGATCGTATCTCTGTGGTTTCAAAGGCAGTTGGAAATTGGGGGTGGCCCTTCAAAAAAAACATTATCCTGGAACTTTATAAAGCAAGCTTCATGGAAAGTCTTAGAATTTTGGATTGGGAAGGCATCTATCTCAGTGAGCAATGGCACAGTCTTCAGAGTCTCCTGTCAAAATCAGAATTCCCAAACAATAAAGCTCTTTTCTTGGGGGTGGATGGGATGATTTCTTCTTGTTCTTTCGTCTTTGTCTGAGTTAACTGAGAATTCCATTTTTATCTTTGTGAGTGCCTTCTGTCTGCTGATGATCTCCAAGGTATGTCTTGTCTGTACCTAGCTGTTGGCATGCCTGCTTCCCCCATTACACTAAGAGCCCCTTGAGGGGCTTTACCTTCCATCATATCCCCAGGGTTTAGCACAGTGCCTGGCACATAGTGGATGCCTAATAAATGTTTATTGATTGACAAATAAAGGAATGTATATACACTTGCCCAGAGAAGAATGAACTCATCTAGTACAGAAGCCAACCAATAACCTTTTTGTATTTTTGTGAATGGGGCACAGAGTATGAATAAAGTTAGGAGGAAATGCTATTGAAGATGCAGCTGTGGGAAGAGGAGTTCATATGGGGAGAAGCTTGTGAATGGTGATCTGGCTACAAATGATGAAGAATGAAAAGATGCCAAAGACAAACTTTTCTCTCTGCAAACATGCCTCAGAAGGGGGGCTTGTTAATGAATCTATCCTATTTTCCTCCTTCTATTCACTACTAGTCTTCTGGACACAGTCATTTATACTCACGGCCTCTATTTCTTCACAGCAAACTATTTCCCAAACACTCTATTGAAACTGTTCTATCAAATATAACCAGTAGGGCAGCTAGATGGCTCAGTGGAGAGAGAACCAGGCCCCGACAAGAAGTTTTGGGTTTAAATCTGGCCTTCGATACTTTCTAGTTATATGACCCTAGGCGAGTTATTTAACCCAATCGCCCAGGTTTATCACTTCTGCCTTGGAACCAATTCCAAGTATTGATTCTAAGACAGAAAGTAAGGGTTATAAG
>NW_025350804.1:0-25671 GCF_016433145.1 Gracilinanus agilis
TTGTGTACATTCATAAGGTTTCTCTCCAGTGTGGATTCTCTGATGTGTACCAAGACTGCCCCTTTTTGTGAAAGTCTTTTCACACTGTGTACATTTATAAGGTTTCTCTCCAGTGTGGATTCTCTGATGTGCAGCAAGATGGTCCCTACATGTGAAACCCTTTCCACACTGTGTACACTCATAAGGTTTCTCTCCAGTGTGGATTCTCTGATGTGCAGCAAGATGGCTGCTACATGTGAAAGCCTTTCCACACTGTGTACATTCATAAGGTTTCTCTCCAGTGTGGATTCTCTGATGTGCAGCAAGATGGTCCCGACATGTGAAAGCCTTTCCACACTGCATACATTCAAAAGGTTTCTCTCCAGAGTGGATTCTCTGATGTTTAGCAAGATTACCTCTCTGTGTGAAAGCCTTTCCACACTGTGTACATTCGTAAGGTTTATCTCCAGAGTGGATTCTCTGATGTTTAGCAAGATAACCCCTCTGTGTGAAAGCTTTTCCACACTGTGTACATTCATAAGGTTTCTCTCCAGTGTGGATTCTCTGATGCACAATAAGATCACCCCTCCGTGTGAAAGGCTTTCCACACTGTGTACATTCATAAGGTTTCTCTCCAGTGTGGATTCTCTGATGCACAACAAGATCACCCCTCCGGGTGAAAGGCTTTCCACACTGTGTACATTCATAAGCTTTCTCTCCAGTGTGGATTCTCTGATGTGCAGCAAGACTCACCCTGTATAAGAAAGCCTTTCCACACTGTGTACATTCATAAAGGTTCTTGCCAGTGTGGATTATTTGATGTATAACAAGATAACTCCTCCGTGTGAATGCCTTCCCACACTGTGTACATTTGTAAGGTTTCTCTCCAGTGTGGATTCTCTGATGTGCAATAAGATGGCTCCTCCATGTGAAAGCCTTTCCACACTGTGTACATTCATAAGCTTTCTCTCCAGAGTGGATTCTCTGATGTGCAACAAGAAGGCCCCTTCGTGTGAAAGGCTTTCCACACTGTGCACATTCATAAGGTTTCTCTCCAGTGTGGATTCTCTGATGTGCAATAAGATGGTCCCTCCATCTGAAAGCCTTTCCACACTGCATACATTCATAAGGTTTCTCTCCAGAGTGGATTCTCTGATGTGCAATCAGAAGGCCCCTCCGTGTGAAAGGCTTTCCACACTGTGCACATTCATAAGGTTTCTCTCCAGAGTGGATTCTCTGATGTGCAGTAAGAAGGTCCCTCCATGTGAAAGCCTTTCCACACTGCATACATTCATAAGGTTTCTCTCCAGAGTGGATTCTCTGATGTTTAGCAAGATTGCCTCTCTGTGTGAAAGCCTTTCCACACTCTGTACATTCATAAGGTTTCTCTCCAGTGTGGATTCTCTGGTGTCTAACAAGATTACCCCTCACTGTGAAAGCTTTTCCACATTCTTTACATTGATAAGGTCTCTCTCCAGGGTGGATTATTTGATAGGCCCCAAACTCAGAGTTCTGATTGAAAGGTCTCCCACCTATATTACTCACAGAAAGCATTACTACATGTTTACTTTTTCGATGTCTTATGAAGTCTAAACTGGAGCCATAGGCAATTCTCCCTAGGTTATCTTGATACAGGGGCATTTCAGGAGCCTTCTCATGTGACTGATTAAATTCTACTTTTTCAGGAAAGCATTTGGTGTATTCACTATCCGGACAACAGTCATTTCCTGAGGTCAATTTCACATACTGATTTAGGATTGAATATTGGCTGAATTTTTCTGCAACTTCATCAAATTCACAGTCACTCTTGGGATTTTTATTTACCTTGATATTAGAATCACAGATTTCTCTAACAATGAAGTCACAGGGACCCTTATTCATGCCTCTTGGAGGGCCACATACCTCCACAAAAAGGTTCAGCTTTGTAGACATCTTCTCTTCAAAATTAGTCTCTGACTCTGAAGAAAAAAATAATGATATGAACACAAAACAAAAAGGGATATACACACATGGCATATAAGTTCTTTCTCTCTGATGGCAGTCAGTAAATTGATTTCTATTCTATTTCCAAAGGTCAAAAGGACTTTTCAAACTTAAACAAGCAGAACCAAACTTGAGATACATCTTTAGGTCATAAATGTAAGATGGAAAATTTTAGAAATATTTTCCCATACAATGACAATGAAACCTTATAACGGTTCTGTGAAACAGACAAGACCAAGATTCTCATCATACTTCGCAATTCATGTCACAGGTAAAGAATGGAGAAGTGACCTGACAAACTTCCTTGTGAGTAGACTACAACTCAAATCCTGTCCTTAAGCAACCTTTGTTCACAGTACTGAACAATCTTTGTCTATTGCCCTTTCTGTCTTTCCTTTTAAAGTCACTCATTTATTAATTTTATAATTTTCTCAATTTTAAATAATCTTCCAGTTATTTTGTTCCCATCATTTTGGATGCACTATCACATGGTCATTCTTGGTAAATTTTATATGCTAAGCTGAGAAACACCTTCACTCATTTTAACTCTCATGCAGCAATTTTCAAAGTTCAATATACGTTTTCTTTTTTTCTCTACAGATGCAAAGACATTATGCCATTCAGTGCAGACATACTAAATAATCATCTTATTTTACAATCTACCATATACTTGATACTGAGTTCATCATGCATATCTCAGGAAATGAACAGTAAAATTCAGTGTTGGTTTGCCAGCTCCAAAGTTTAGCCCACCCTTCACAACAACAGGTAAAAGTCTTTTGGTTTAACAGCCATTAAACACACACTTTCCTCTCACTCCCCTGGACAGGAGATCTTTGGGCCTTTTTTCTCTAGCAGCCAAAGTGATTCCCCTCACTGAAAACAGGAGATAAAATTTGCTCTTGGAACTGGAAGCCCTGGGCATGAGGATGAATGAAGGGATCAGGAGAGAAAAATAAAAAATCTGTTCCTCTTAATGGAAAGGGGGCATGAAAACAAGGCCTATACAATCGTTTCTGTTGAATTCATTGTTGAGATATTTACAGCAGGGCAGAGATCATGAGACACATTTGCAATCAGAAAATTCCATCTTGATTTATCTCTTGTAATAGAAGGATAGGCACATTCCACAACCTCCATTATCTAGAAATTAAAGGCAGCTGGTAGTAAAAAGGTCAGAACTTGGAGTCAGAAAAAAACATTTAATCCAGCCTGAGAGAGATGCTAAGTTTATGTAAACAAAACCAATTAAATCAAAATTAGAAGGGGAGCAACAAACTGGAAAAATTTTTATAACAAATTTCTCTGACAAAGATCTAATTTCTCAAATACACAAAGAACTAAGTCAAACTGATGAAAAACCAAACCATTCCCAAATTGAAAAATTGTCAAGGGACAGGAATTGGCAATTTTGAGATGAATAAATCACAACCATTAATAATCACATCAAATAATGTTTTCAATCCCTCCCGTATAGAGGAATACAAATCAAAACAATTCTGAGGTACCACCTCACAGGTAGAGGAGTGGCCAATATGATAGCAATAAATGTAGGAGTGGATGTGGCAAAACTGGTACAATAATGCATTGCTGGTAGAGTTGTGAATGGATCCAAGCATTCTGGTAGGCAATTTGGAATTATGTCCTAAGGGCTTTTAAACAATCCATACCCTCTGATCCAGAAAAACCTCTAAATTTGTGTCCTCAAGTGATTAAAAAAAGAAAGGACCTGTTTTTACAAAAATATTATTAGCTGTACTTTTTCTGGAAAATGAGGAGAGGTCTCTCCAAAGTCTGAAAAAATTGTGGCATATGATGGTGATGGAATACTACTGCACTATAAGGAATAATGAATAAATTGATTTCTATAAGAACTCCTAAGATCTACATGAACTGATGGGGACTAAAATAAGCAGAACCTGGAGAACACTGTACACAGAAACAAAATTGCCACTAAAAGGAATATGATGATCCAGGATATTCCAAGGGACTTACGACAAGGAATGCTATCCACCCACATCTAGAAAAATAACTGTGGGAGTAGAAATCCAGAATAAAACATGTGACTTATCAATGGACTATATGGATTTTGGTTTTAAAAGATTACTCTATTACAATGATGAATAATATAGAAATACATTTTGAGTAATAATATAGGCATAACACAGTGCAATTGCTTCTCAACTCCAGGATGGGTGAGGGAAAAGGGGAAAGAGACAATATAAATCATGTAACTTTGGAAAGAAATTTTAAAAGAAAATTTAAATTTAAAAAAATGAAAAATCTGGAAAGATCTACATGAACTGCATAAGTGAAGCAGGAGAACACTATACACAGTAAAAGCAATAAAGTATGATGATCAATTGTGAAAGACTTTGCTCTTCTCTGCAATACAATGAACCAAGAAAATACTGAAGGAATTGTGATGAAAAATGCTATGGACCATCAGAGAAAAACAAATGGGGTCTGTTATAAAGAAATAAAAGGTACTACTCTTAGGGGATATATGGATATTGGTGAGGTAAGCTGTGTCTTTGTATTCCCCTAGGTTGCTGGTGAATGGTGGAACACCAACCGAATCACCCTTGTTAGATGTTATAAATTCCCCTTTCTAAATAACAGTGCCCAGATAGGACCCTAAATGGTCATGTGGATGGGTAACCCTTCAGGTCCCACCTGGGGTTGGATCAGTTATTAATATTGGGCTCTGATTAGCCTTGGGTCACGCTGTTCATCTGACTGCGTTTGCTCCCTCCCCAAGGGTCGTGATATAATGACCACTCAGGAAGGTATTTATTAAATATTTTATCTATGATCATAAATAGGGAAAGGACAATCAAGATAAGAATTGGAGACTGGAAACCCTGTCAAGCTATTATCTATAGGCTATAATCCCTGAGGACTGGAGGGTTATTGATTTATAAAGCTGGAACTATTCTTCACAACCCACTCTGATTCAGCTTGGCCACTGCCAAACCAGAGAGAGTCTGCTCTGCTGGATGCAGCTGTATTGATGATTTCTCTCTCAGCTTCCTATTATCAGTTTATGATGTGTTAGACTTCACAGCCTTCAGGAAGTAACCACCCTTAAAAAAACACCCTCTTCTTCTCAGACCTCCTTCCTCCAGATCACCACCCGGGCCCAGAGATCTAAATAGCTATGATGATTCAGATGCCTAAAGATCTAGGGAGATTCAGACAGAACCAATCACCAACGGTCAGAGACCCACAGATCAATGGTCCACGGCCCCTTCCAGATGGCTGTCAGGGTATTTACACTCTCAGGCCAACCGACTTTTGCTCCTGGCTCACAGCATCTGGGAACATTCCGATGTCTCCAACTGTCTACCTTGTCAATCAAGGTGAGACCAACATTCCCAAGGTTTGAACATAATAGGTCTGAATACAAATAAACGCAGACGGTTCTTCACTTTATTTCATTTGTACCTGTTCTTATTTTAGGGTTTTAGCTTTATAGGAGTCTTCCCTAACAACATGATCAATATGGAAATATGTTTGTATGATCATACATGTATAACCTGGAACAAATTGCTTAGCATCTGTGGGAGGAGAGAAGGCCACAGTTTGGATCTCAAAACTTTGGAAAACATGTTTAAAATGGTAATTACATGCAATTACAGATAAAATAAAACAGCTTATTGATAAAAGCTTACATTTCCAGTACAATATTAAATAATAGTGGTGATAATATTCATCCTCGCTTCAATACTGATCTTAATGGGAAGGCTTCTAACTGATCTTCATTGCATATGATACTTTCTGACGGTTTTAAGAGAGATACTACTTATTATTTTAAGGGATGGTCCTTTTATTACTTTGCTTTCATGGTTTTTTAAGAGGAATACATATTGTATATTGTCTTAGGTCTTTTCTTCATCTATTGATAGAATCGTGTAATTTGTATTAGATTGCGCATTGATATGGTCACTTATGCTGACAGTTTTCCTAATATTAAACCAGCCTTGCATCCCTGATATAAATTCCACCTGTTCATAGAGAATAAACTGTGAGTTAAGATTTTTTCCTCATTATTCATTAAGGAAATTTGGCTAGTTTTCTTTCTGTTTTTCTTCCTCCTGGCTCATGAATCAGCACCCTATTTGCATCACGCTAAAAACTTTGTAGGACTGCTTTTCTTATTTTGCCAAATTGTTTAAATAGTAGTTAGATTAATACTTTATTTGTCCTTTTTTTCTTTGAAAACAAACTCCTAATTTTATTTATTCAAACGTTCTTTTACTTTCAATTTTATTCATTTCTCCTTTGTTTTTTTCAATTTCCAATGTAGTCATTTATTGGATTTTTAATTTGTTCTTTTTTATTGTTTCCCTCTATTGTACTAATTTAAGTATTCATGGATATAAATGTCCCCCCCAAGTACTGCTTTGATTATATCTAACAACTTTTGATATGTTGTCTCCTCATTGTCATTTCTTTTATGACATCATTGATTTTTTTTACATCATTTGTTTGTTGATCCACCCCTTATGATCAATTAGATAATTCAGTTTCCAATTAATTTTAAACTTTAATTCTTACTGACAATACTTTTATTGCATTATGATCTGAAAAGTTTGCACTTATTACTTCTGCTTTTTTGTACTTCATTGTGAAGTTTATATACCCTAGTACATGGTCTTTTGTATATTT
Source organism: Gracilinanus agilis (assembly GCF_016433145.1). Lineage (NCBI taxonomy): Eukaryota > Metazoa > Chordata > Mammalia > Didelphimorphia > Didelphidae > Gracilinanus > Gracilinanus agilis. The sequence continues at coordinate 6,634 of NW_025350804.1, forward strand.
TCCATGTGCACCTGAAAAGAAGATATATTCCTTTCCCATTTCATGCCATTTGCTCCAAATATCTATTAAATGTAACTTTTCTAAAATTTCATATACGTCCTTTATTCCTTTCTCATTTATTTTTTGGTGAGAGTTCTGATAAAGGACAGTTGAGAAGCCCTACCAATATAGTTTTATTTGAGATCTCCTCCTTATTCTCCTTTAGTTTGTACTTTAAAAATCTGGAGGTTATATCATTTGGAGCATATATGTTAAGAACTAATATAGTCTCATTATCTAGACTTTTTTATTGTGATTAGATTAAATCTACACTGTCCATCTTTAGATTTAATCGCCAAACATGAGAGCACCTCCAATTCTGGGAAGTCCTTAACCCACGTATGCTAGAGTGGCTGACAAATCAGAATCAACTGACTTCCCCCTAGGCAGTACTATGAAAAGTGTCTATTGTGATTAGACAGGCAAATTAGGGAGGGGGGACAGGAAGTGACACATAAGTGACCCCTTTAAAAGGAGGTCTTCTGCTGGAGAGTCTTCTAGTTTTCCTGGTTCATGGAAGAGTGCTGGCTGGAACACTGAGACCTTGGTGAGACTGTTTTCAATATCTTCCATAGAAGTCCACATGGTGAGTTTAAAGACTGAATCTTCCTGAACTTCTCTTAAGGAACTTCCCTTAATACACTCTGTGATTCATTTACCTCCTGGCCTCTGGCTCTCTGACTCTCAGCTGAGAGTTAATTAGATCTACCTGGATTAATTAGAGGATCATAGTAATTTACCTACTATGTTAGATTCTTATTTCCTTATTTACTCTCTGTTCTCAATTGTAAATAAATTTCCATAAAAATCAATTTTGACTTGAGGTTATTCCTTAATTGGGGATTTTCCCCCTGGTGACCACTTTTTAATATACTGAACCCCAAAAACCCCCTTAACCCTTACATTATCAAGACGTAATTATCAACCTTATCTTTTACTTAGATCTATTTTTATTCTAGCTTTATCTGAGCTTATAAATGCTACTCCTCCTTTTCTTATTAGAGTTGAAGTTCAATAGTTTCTCCTCTATCCCCTTCCCTTTACTCTCTGTACCTCTAACTTCAAGGGGTGAGCATAGGAGGCACTAATAAAGGCTCAATATGGGTCCGGGGTCTTGAAGTTGCCTTTTACTAGTTATCCTAGTTAAAGGATATGGAGCTTTTTTAATCATTGACAAAGGGTTAAAATGCTTTGGCATGGAATGAAGACATTCCCTTAATGGCAGATTCAGAGTTAACATAGGAAATGGTCCTTACCCACAAAGAGTAGATTTTGCACATTTTCCAGCACGACCTCCCTGAACAGTTCTTTCTGAGAAGGGTCCAACAGACACCACTCCTCCTGGGTGAAGTCCACAGCCACATCCTTGAATGTTACTGACCCCTAAACCAGCAAAAGTCACAAGATTTAGAGCTGAGCCTGAAAATTCATCCAATCCAGTCCTCATCAACTAACCTGAAGAAACTCAAGCACACAAGGAACTCACCTCAAACTCTTCATGTAGAAGAGTATCAGAGCCAGTTCTGGAGACCAGTTATTCAGACCCCAATGGAATACTGACAAAGGCATTTTGTGTCTGAAAATGAAAATCATGTTGAAAGAGTAATGCCTGGAGAAGTGTCTGACTCTGAAATGCTTTTCCCTTTGGAATTAGGGAGAGGGTATGTGTTCTCTGAGGGAGGTAGAAGATTCTGTGGAGAAGAGAGAAGGTGATCTGAAATCTCTCCTCCTCATAACTCTCAATCAATCTAGTAAGAACATTTTTTTGAAATTTGTGAGAAGGAAGCAATTACTGAGTATTCTGGAGGAAAAATCTTACCAATCATTAATAAGGAGAAAACAATGAAAAAGGAATTGTCTACTTATTTCCAAAAGTCTGAAAGGCTCTTATCTAGCTGAAAGTATAAAGAGGGCACCAGAGTGATATGGGATCAGACTGATTCTAGCTAACTGAAGAGCAGGTTTTTGTTGTTATTGTAAGAGTTTGGCTAAACACTGGACATGATGTGCCAAAACATTCTGTTTTTGCTTCATGATGAATGTCATTTCTTACTAGAAAATATTCAGTCATTTTATATTTAGTTAGAGAACAGTAAATGTGAAGAGGAAAGGAGGTGGTGATCATCTTTTTAAAAGATAACATTTGATTAAGTGGGGTTTGGGAGGGAGCTCATTCATAAGAAAGATATTGACTAGAATGACTAAAATTCTCAAAAGACAGATTTTCTTCATTTTTAATTAATTTATTAATCAACTACTCATTTAATGTGGTCAGTTGAACCTCTTTACAAGAAAAAAGAAAAGAGGTAATTCCTCTAGCACCAGTGTCTTCTCTTTATCTCCTTCTCTCTTACTATCTATCTATCTATCTATCTATCTATCTATCTATCTATCTATCTATCTATCTAGACACATAAACTGGTGCCTGGATACACAAGCACCTTAAGTCACAAGCAATTTGAGATACCAGCCATCACAATACGGATTTTTTACTTTAACTCATGAGTGGATATTTGAATCACAAGCTTCCCCCTGTGGGAGGAGCCCAAGGTGGATGAGGTAATCAGTAAAAGGGAGATTAAGGAAAGGTTGAGGATTTGGGAAAAAATTAAACAGTTTATTGAAAAGACACACCCAGAAAAAGTTGCAACAGGTCCTGCATTGGAGCTGTGTAATGACACTTGTTTCACATATTATTGAAATGTTCTGAAAGGGAGGAAGAAACAAATGTAAAGGTTAAATTAAGGTGTTCGACAAAGTGAGGGAAACATTTTAACAGAAACTATGTTTAATTTAAGAAAGAAATAGAGATAGAAAAAATTAATAATCATTAATCTTATACTCTATAAATATAACTAAAACATCTAATATTACCATTAACTGTCTTCTGAGGACAGTTTCTTCTGCCTGGCATGCCAGGCTTATCTAACCTATTCTATCTCTTAAATTATTCACTAACTATGTAACTCCCTAAAATAATAGATAGACAACACTCACTCCTTCAATCAGTTTTCTTCAGCAGCCCAACTGTCAGCAGCCCCTTGTCTCAGAGACAGATCTCCTATTCTCTCAAGATCCCAGAGGAAAAGTACCTCCTACTGTCAGCCACTGCTTCCTTGATCTCCTCACTGACCAACTGTCCCCCCCTAACTTCCTGTCAGAGGGCAGCTACTTCCTCTCCTCAGGACTGGTCTCCCTAGTAATGGAATGTTCAGCTGACTTGTGTCAGTTCTGATCTACTTGGAAACCTGCTCTCAAGGCTCTGAAGAGACAGAGGGAGAGATTAAGACAGTGATGGGCAACCTTTTGAGCTTGGTGAGTCAAAATTCACCCAAAAACCGAGCATAATTTGGGTGGTGTGTCACTTGGAGAAAAAACACCATAATTTCATGAAATTTACAGCTAAATAACATATTTCTCTGTATGCAGCCACATGCAGCCCAGTGTCATCAAAAAATAGGTTTCCTGGGAAACAACAAATTGGGAAAAAATCTTTATAACAAAAAACTCTGACAGGGGTCTAATTACTCAAATATACTAGGAGTTAAAGCAATTGTATAAAAAAATCAAGCCATTCCCCAATTGATAAATGGGCAAGAGACATGAATAGGCAATTTTCAGGTAAAGAAATCAAAAGTATCAATAAGCACATGAGAAAGTGTTCCAAATCTCTAATAATTAGAGAAATGCAAATCAAAACAACTCTGAGGTATCACCTCACACCTAGCAGAGTGGCTAAAATGAAAGAAGGGGAGAGTAATGAATGTTGGAGGGGATGTGGCAAAATTGGGACATTAATGCATTGCTGGTGGAGCTGTGAACTGATCCAGCCATTCTGGCTGGCAATTTGGAATCATGCTCAAAGGGCTATAAAAGAATGCCTGCCCTTTGATCCAGCCATTCCATTGTTCGGTTTGTACCCCAAAGAGATCACAGATAAACAGACTTGTACGAAAATATTTATAGCTGCGCTTTTTGTGGTGGCAACAAATTGGAAAAGGAGGGTATGTCCCTTCAATTGGGGAATGGCTGAACAAACTGTGGTATATGCGGGTGATGGAATACTATTGTGCTAAAAGGAATAATAAACTGGAGGAGTTCCAGGCGAACTGGAGAGACCTCCAGGAACAGATGCAGAGCCAGAAGAACATTGTACACAGAGACTGATAATACTATGGTAGAATTGAATGTAATAGACCTCTGTACCAGCAGCAATACAATGACCCAGGACAATTCTGAGGGATTTATGGTAAAGAACGCTACCCACATTCAGAGGAAGGACTGCAGGAGAGGAAACACATAAGAAAAACAACTGCTTGAACCCATGGGTTGGGGTGGACATGATTGAGGGTGTGGACTCAAAATTACCACACCAATGCAACTATCAACAATTTGGAAACTGGTCTTGATCAAGGACACATGACAAAACTAGTGGAAATGTGCATCAGCCATGGGTGGGGGGAGTGCGGGGGGCGAAGGGGAAAGGAGGAGCATGAATCATGTAACCATGTTAAAAATGAATATTAATAAATGTTTAAAAAAAAACTCTTAAAATGAAAAAAAAAATAGGTTTCCTATCAGGGGATTAAGAAAATCCCTTTAACACAAACTTCCATGGAAAGGTTTTTGTTGAAATGGCCTGTAAGTGAAATTGAGGAAAGTGTGGCAAAACAGACAAAATTCAATGAAGAAAATGATGATAAGTAAAAAAATAGCAACGAAGTTTAGCAATGGTTACACATCACAAGTAATGTGTAAGGTCAGTTTTGCATTTAAATGTAGCATTAAGCGTGTAGAGAGTAAGTTATGTTAAGCGATAGCACACGAAATGAAAACCTTTTCCTCCAGCATCTTTGCCAAACTTAGAAGGTAAATAACATTCCATAAAGAAGTTTATTTCTTTACATTCTTTCTTACTATCTATAAAGTATATACATTTATTTGATATGCATAAAGTACATTTTTGACTTAAAAACATATAAAACAAAAATTTTGGGTGGTTTTTGTGGCCAGAACAGATTAATTCTCTGATTCACAAACAACCACTAGGAGGGGGACTTAGGAGACCTCAACTCCTCCCTCATTACATCTTCACAAGAAAAGCACGTTTTTGTCCATACAAGGAATGTGTCAGTCCAAGCTTTCCCCAGCCTTGTGGCTGGCCCAGCACATGCTCAAAATGGGTGCAAGTTCACCAGGGCTTGCCAGTCCTACCCTTAACCCAATTATCAGAACAATAAAAGGGAGGCTCTTCCTTAGTTTCACAACCTCCTGGGAAGGGCACAGCAAGTCTGGAGTTTCCACCTTGGCCAGCTAAAGGGAAATTTATTCCACAAAAATATCACAATTCAACATTAATTTTCAAAGAATTTATTTATGAAAAACAAGGATCTAAGCCAAGCCCTGTAACTATGCAAACCTGGGGAACACGGCTCAGGAGAAGACGGTAAGAGGCAGACTGAGGAATAACTGGCTGGCGGCCCATAGCTCGCAGCACCCAGGAAATGGCCGGCTGACACCACTCAGACCAGAGCTGGGCTGTGCGCAGGCGCGAAGAGCCAGCAGGACCCTCACAGCCAGGTCAGGGGCTGCCCCCATAGATGCTGGCGTGGAGCTCTAGGCCGCTCCTCTCTCCAACACCCCCCCTCACCTAAGCCAAGGCTGGGCCACGGGATGCCAGTCTTACCCCAAGCCGGGCAGTGGGCAGAGCAGGGGCAGGAATAGCCACAACGGGACAAACAGAGAGACTGACCTGCTCTGTTCTCTGTTCTAGAACTAAAAAGGTTTTGAAAAAGGGAGAGGGGGCAGCTGGATGGCTCAGTGGGTTGAGAGCCAGGCCTAGAGATAGGAGGTCCTAGTTTCAAATCCAGCCTCAGACACTTCCCAGCTGTGTGACCCTGGGCAAGTCACTTGACCCCCATTGCCTACCCTCACCACTCTTCTGCCTAGTGTAAGGATGGAGGAATGGGACAAAAAGAGCCAGAAGAAGGCCATTGGTGACAGTTACTGACAGTTGGGACAAGAGGAATTCTGGGTAATGCTCCAGAAGAGGAAGGAGGGGAAGGACTTAGGCCAAGGACTGAGAGAGGGAGGAGGAAAACATTCCAGCTCTAATCCAGTCCTGAGGGCTTCTTAAGGATCTTTCTTTGGGACATTGAAACCCTGATTCTCTGCTTAAAGGCATCCCATCGCATCTCACCAGCAAAACTTCAATCATCAAGTCAGCTAAGTTTTGGGACTCCATTTTGGGAGCCATCTCTTGGGCTCCTTCCCCCATTACCCAACCTTGCTGAGAGACCCTTTCTGGTCTGACTTGCAATTATAGAAAAGGATAGAAATAGAAGGAGAAGGGAAAAGAGGGGAGACGCTTAGGAGTGGGAACCCCAAAAGTTCACACCCGAGTGATGGACCCCATAGAAATAGAGAAGAGGGCACTCCAAATCCTTCTGCCTTCACCCCTTTCCCCAATCCCTGAATTGTGATTAATAAAAGCCATTCATTAGTCAGACAGCATTCCAGAGTTCCCGAGACACGAGAGGGAGGGCAATCACAGCTTGGTCTAGCTGCCTCCATCTTGGAGCCAGACCACCCGCTGTAAAGTTGGCTGATCTCCGGGGAGGCTTACAGGAACCCCTCCCTCATTTAGAACCAGATTGGGGTCCCCCAAACCTCCTCTTATAGGAAAGCCTCACCCCTAATTCCTGTGGGGCAGCACAACCATCCAGGTCACCCAGTTCTGGGGTGACACCCCCTCAAAGTCTCAGGACTGCATATTTCACCAGGAGGGGAGAGCTGGAAGAGAGTCTCACATCATAGACTCTCTCTCTTCGCCTCCATCCCTAACATTTGGGTGCTGGCTCTATTCTTAAACTTGGAGCCAATATACAGTATTGACTCTAAGATGAAAGGTAAAGGTTTAAAAATATAAATAAAAAAATAAAAAGGGAGGATTCTTCTCCAACTTCTAGTGGTTGCTGTCCGCTCAAGCTAAATTAAAATTCAGGTACTGACTCTGCAGACAGGATTAAAATCTACGTGAATAAGAGAGGACAGACAGATAGGGATGGAAATCTTTTCTCAAACTAGCCAGTGGGCACTCAGGGCTCTCTCAGCCTCTCTCCTGTCACTGCTGTGTCAGAGAGAATTAAAAAAAAAAAAACAAAAAAAACCAACACTTCCAGGAAGCCCTTCTTTAACCCCCTCCTTTAGACCCAGGTCAGTTGCCTTTCCTTTCCTGGTCACTGTGCCCAGCTCCCTTCTCCCAGGACCTCCCCCAGCATGTGATTTCTGGGGGAGGGGCTTCCTTTTAAACAGGAAAAAGAGGAAAAAATGTAAGATGTTTTGTAAAAATGTTTTGTACAAACAAAAGCAATGCAAGCAAAATTAGGAAGAAAGCAGCAAATGGGGAAAAAATTTTTAGAACGAAACTCTCTGACAAAGGTCTAATTTCACAAATATATGAGGTAAGAAGTCAACTGTATAAGAAATCAAGCCATTCCCCAATAAACAAATGGGCAACTGACATGAATAGGCAGTTTTCAGATAAAGAAATCAAAATGATCAATAATCACTTCAAAAATGATAAATTTCTCCTAATGAGAGAAATGCAAATCAAAACAATTCTGAGGTACCATCTCACACCCAGCAGATTGGCCAATATGACAGTAAAGGAAAATAATAAATGTTGGAGGGGATGTGGTAAAATTGGGACAGAAATACATTGTTGCTAGAGTTGTGAATTGATCCAACCATTCTAAAAGGCAATGTGGAATTATGCCCAGAGAGCACAAAAAGACTGAATGCCCTTTGCTCCAGCAATAACAATATTGGGTTTGTATCCCAAAAAGGTAATAACGAAAAATACTTGTACAAAAATATTTATTGCTGTGCTTTTTGTGGTGGCAAAAAACTGGAAAACAAGGGAGTGTCCCTCAATTAGGGAATGGATGAACTAATTTTGTTATATGATGGTGATAGAATACTATTGTGCAGTAAAGATTGATGATCTGGAGGCTTTGCATATGATATGAGAGAACCTCATTGAACTGTGAAATGTTCAGAGTGAAATGAGCAGAACCAGAAGAACACTGTACAAAAAAGTAAACCAGATAGATGACTTGTAGCTTGCAGCCTTAATTTACCACAACTGAAGTGGGATTTTGAGCTTGGAAATATAAACCAAAACTTTCTGCATTTCCTCCAGAATCTGGGATAAAGAAATTCATCTGTAAAGTATTGTTATTCAAGTAGTTATAGATGCCATACTAATGTGGGCTTTATGAAAGGATATTTTTTTTAGCAGAAACGTCACATGCCAACTCTGCAAACAACTTAGGGATCAAAAATTCCTAAATAGTTCAATTCCTGTCAGAGGAAGATTTCTGAGGATAAAATCTGTTAGCTAACTGTTAATGTTTAATATCAGTTTCTGTTGTGCTAATTTTCTCTCTGTGTCTCTGGTGTTCCAGTTTTTTTTTGCCCCAGTCCTGGGTTCTAAGATGCTCCCCCTTGTGACCTGTCTGTCAGTCTGGGGAAATGGTCTCTGGTCTCCAAGCCTTCAGGACCCTGGCAGTTGATGCAGAGGCGCCTGAAGACCCTGTGCCCACAGCTCCCCCTCCTGTCCTCCCCTCTCAGAGACTCTACGCCCCTTTTCAGCTTGAAGAAACTACCGAAGATTGAAACCATCGGCCCTCTTCCCTTAGACTTTTGGAGGAGGGGAGGGGGACAGCATGAGACCTTGTGGGACGTTGTACCCCAGAGACAGCATAAAACATTGTATCCCCTTGGTGAAAAAGTTTCAGGCAAACTAGAGGCTGGAAAATCCCTTTTGCTTCCACTATGTACCCTTCCCCTTATTCTTAAGCAGCAGCTTTTGTAAAGGAATGAATTAACACCGTTCAGCTTATGGCCCTGTGATAACGCCCACCCTTAATACAATGTGTGTTGACACTAATCTTTAAGGGACCACCGGAGGATGATTCCTTAAGATCAAAAGGGAAAGTAGGGAATGTTGGACTTATTCTTTGGCCCTGAGGAAGATTCCTCAGTAAGCAAAACAAAAAAGGGAGGAATGTTATAGCAAAAAGCTTATAGAAATATTATAGCTTATAAGAATAGAAATATTATAGCTTATAAGAATATTATGGCCAAAAAGCTAAACTTGGCAATTAAGCAGGGAGTTTTGGATAACGTTATGCCCAAGCGGGTCAGTTATCTCTCTGACTCAAGGTTCCAGGGACCCAACTCCTGGCTGACAGCCCAGGGACACAACTCCTAAGCAGAACAACCTTGAAGATTAAGTCCTGCGGCACCTGGAAGCATCCCCTACTCCCTCTATCTAACTATTAGCTCACCCTAAGACAAAGGCACCTACATCCTAGAAACATATATATTCCCTCTTCTGAATGCATGCTTCCGGACTCTCTTTGATGGGTTTCCCCAGTGCGTACTGGCAATAAAGCTTTCTCCTGCTTTGATTGCCCCCCAAAAAAAAAAAAGTAAACCACTGTGGAAAAATCCAATGTAATGGACTTTACTACTAGTAGCAATACAACAATCCAGGACACTTGTGAAGAATTTATGTAAAAGAATGCTATCCACCCTCAGAGAAAGAACTATGGGAGTAGAAATGAAAAGCAAAATACATGATATCACTTATCATGTGTGTGTGTGTATATATATATATGTATATATGTATGTATGTGATTTGGGGTTTAGGTCTGAAAAAAAATTGCTCAATAGCAAAAATGAATAATACAGAAATACGCATAAAGTGACATTTGTACAACTCAATAGAATTGTTTGTCTGGGAGGGGGAAGGAAAGAGGGAAGGGAAAGAAAATGAATCATGTAAATATGGAAAAAGGTTTTTTAATTAATTTATTTTTTTAAGGAGATCACTCTATTACAAATAGGAATAATATAGAAAATAGGATCTGATCAATAATATACATACAACCCTGTGGAATTGTTTGTCTTCTCTAGGAGAAGGGAGGAAGAGGGGAGGGAGAGAACATGAATCATATAACCATGGAAAAATATTCTAAATAAATTTTTTTTTAAGTTAAAAAATAAAGGAACCAAAATGAAAAACATTGAGAAAGCAACAGGATAGATTATCCTGTCAGGTTCAAGGTAAATTATTTTAATAAGAAAAGGAAAGAAAAAATTTCCATATGTTAAATGCACTCTAAGTGTCTGATAGTGTAATATTTGAAAAGCAGACCTTTTAGCCCTCCCCTGGATTTCTCATCCTTTCTCTTCTACTAAAAACACACCTTTTCCTGTCTGTGCCCTCACCTGATCTCATCCCAAACTTCTTCCAAAGCCTCCCTGGCAGGCCTGACTGACCTGTCCAAACACCAGAACCTGGAGGTCAGAAGCAGAGACTGTCCCTGAGCCCTCCCTGGAATGGTGGGACACAGGGCCATCCCCATCTAATGGAGGGTGTCACCCTGGAGGGTGCATGAATAAATGACTGCACTTGGGTCTCTCTGGAACCTGGGCTGGCTCACCAGGGAGAGGCTACAGAGGTCCCAGAAAACCCCAGGACAGAGTTGGGGACTGTGGGTGACCTTTGAGCTCACACTGACAGCAAGCAGTGATGGCACCCCTGGAGGCTTGGGAAAGACAGAGGTGAGCTTGGCCAGGGCAGGGAATGGACTCACTCACCTGGGATGGGGGCCTCTGGGTCCTTGGGGTCATTCCTCCTGGCTCCAGGGTCTCTGCTTGGGCCAGACTGTGGTCCTTCAGGGGGTGGGAGCCCCAAGGTGGGGAGACTTCCTCTGTGTACACCTGTGGGGAATTAGAGAGGGGGAGGGCTCAGAGGGGCTCCCAGGGCCCTTCCCCTGGCCTCAGGGAGACTCTCCCCACAGGAGGGCACAGGGAGCCTCAGGCTTAGAAAGGACCTTAGACTGGACAAGAAGCCGCCCCACTCTCTTGGCTGCTCTCTTTGGCTCCATTCTATTCAGAAACTGCACTGAGTATTCAGGGTAGATTGAGGGAGACTCCTAGGAGAGGTTGCTGGGTAATGGGGGGGCATCACGGCGGAGGTTGGGGACAAACGTGTTGGCATTAGTTCTGTGCCAGAGATCAGAGCTCCTTCCATGGCCTGTGGGCACGGGCATCCCCTCGCACTCCTAGCAGGCTCAGGTTGGCTGCTTCTCCCCCTGGGACCTTTGGGGAAGGGCCCGGACCAGCCCCGCCCCCATCCTGTGACTGCACCCTCTCCTCCAGCAGCCTGCTGGCTCCCCAGAGGGGAAAGAGGGGGAGGTTGTGGGGGCGGGGATCTATTCGCTCCTCTGTGGGAGGGCAAAGCCCCGCCTGCAACTCTAGACAGAGGCGCCCCCGCCAGACAACAGCACTTCCGTATTTGTCCCTTTTCTGTGGTCATTTAAGGCAACGAACAGACAGAGACACAAGAGACATACAGACACAGAGACACACACAGGGACATCCCCTCCCCCAACCACACACACTCACACCGCCCCCCGCCCCTGTCCAGTCTCTCTGGTAGCCCACGCAACAGAGCTTCTTCCTTCCCCCAACCCTCACCCCGTCTCCCAGGCTCAGTTACCCGCAACTGGTCCCCCCGGATCTTCTCACTGCACATGACTTGGGCAGCAGAAACTCTCCCCTGCAGAAGCCCCGGCTGCAACTTTTGCATGGAATACCCTCCCCTCTCAAGGAAGAAAGTCCCAAAATGGACCAGCATAAAGCACTCACAGAGACCGCCCTCTAGAGATTCCCAACATGCTCCGGGACTGCACAGGGGGAGGTGACAAGACTTGCAAGAAGCCAGGACCCACGCATTCTGGGAAATGTAGTCTTCCACAATGGGAGTGCCACGACTTGGAGGACGTCATGCCAGAGGCATTCTGGGAAATGGAGTCTTACTTCCTTCGTTTGGAGCCCTGGAGGAGGGGCCACACACCTAGTGTTCCCCATTCCCCCTGGCTGCAGCCTGGAACTTTTAGTTTCCTTTCTGGTAGTTTTAGCTTTGATCCTCCTCGACCTCCTTCCTGTGATATAGGAGGCGGCCATGGAAAGAAACACGGAAGCATTTCGGAGGAGAGCTCAGATCTTGGGTGAGAAGGGACCCAAGAAGTCCCTGAGCCCGACCTCCTCATCTCAGAGAGGACCAAACTGAGGGGGACAGGCTGGTCCTTGTCCTGAATTAGGGGCGGGAGGATGGCTGGTTCCTGTGCCGTATTGATGCTAATAGCAGGGCCCTGGCGTGGGAAAGCCCCAATTCCTGTATTTTAGGAATAATTACTGTGTATTTCTCTGTCAGACCCGGCTCTGAGATCCCATCTAATCAATGGCTTTTTGCACTTCCTTTGCTTTAAGCATCCCAAAGAACTTCTTCCTTTTCCACATAATTCGGCAACTGAGTAAAGGGGGCGAAAAGTGTTTTCAGGCCTGAGAGGGAACCTTCCCGTGTCCCAATGTCTCCCATATTGTTTTCCCAGTTTTCCCAGCAGTTTTTGTCAAACAGTGGGGTTTTGTCCCAAAAGCTGGGTTCTTTGCGTTTATCATACACTGTCTTGCTGACGTCACTTACCCCAAGTCTATTCCACTGATCCTCCCTTCTGTCTCTTAGCCAGTACCATATCATTTTGATGACCACTGCTTTATAGGATAGTTTAAGATTTGGTACTGCTAGGCCCCCTTCCTTTATTTTTTTTTTCATTATTTCCCTTGATATTCTTGGTCTTTTGTTATAGTTTTTTCTAATTAAGTAAAAAAGTTTTTTGGTAGTTTGATAGGTATAGCACCAAATAAGTAAATTAATTTGGGTAGGATGGTCATTTTTATTAGGTTAGCTCGTCCTACCCATGAGCACTCAAATGTTTTTCCAGTTGTTTGGATCTACTTTTAATTGTGTGGAAAGTGTTTTGTAGTTGTATTTGTATGATTCCTGTGTTTGCCTGACCAAGATCTGGGCTCTCTGGTCACTGGGGAGGCCCCTGACCCCAGGGGGCTGGTCATGTCTTGGAATCTGCTCCTTCCTGGTCCTGAGCAGCCTGTCCAGCTTGGCCCTCTGTCCACACCCTCCTTCTGGAGCCCAGCTTCTCTCTGTCTCTCTTCTCCCTGGGTTTCAGGCAGCATTTCTGTATCCCTCATTCTACAGGAAAGGAATTCCTCACAGCCAGCATTTCTGTGGCCCTCAGGGACTCATCACAAGCATCTTACTGGGCTGATGCTTCATTTTAGAGATGGAGAAAGTAAGGCCGAGATGCAGTGACATCTCCAGGGTCACACAGCCACCAAGTGTCTCAGGTGCAATTCCACCTCAGATCTTCATGATTCCATCCACATTTCCCTTTTCTTCCAGGGCTTCACATGAAGGTCCTGTGATGTCAAACCTACTCTTGCTAAAGCAACAGGGATTTGCCCTCATTTTATGTGAATAAAACCATGAAATGTTAGTGAAAGAACATTAAGTTAGCCAAGCCTGTTCCATGTGTGTGATCCTTCCTGCCATCCTGCCAACTCTAATTCAGGCAATAATAAGGGGTACATAGCCAGCAGTGGTATAGCTGGATCAAAGGGCAGGTAGTCATTTAAAACCCTTTGGTCATAAATAATTGCAGATTCTTAATACCAGTTTCAGAATGCACTGAGGTCACTAAGTGCCCTGGTATCTGGAATCAAAATCAGGTGTTAGGCAGCTCCATGGCTCAGTGGATTGAGAGTCAAAGGCAAAGAGACAGGAGGTCCTGGTTGAAATCTGCCCTCAGACCCTTCCTAGCTTTGTAGCCCTGGACAAGGTCCTTAAGCCCACTTGCCTGGCCCCCACCACTCTTCTGCCTTGAAGGTAAGAGTTATACAAAGATCAGTGGAGTAAAAGGATCATTTCTATAAACAATTTAGGATGTGATTGCTAAGGAAAGTGTCAGAGCCGGATATGAAGGAAGGCAGATACAGTTTGTGTGGGATAAACTTTCTGTGGTTATTCTGGGTAAAATTGTAGTTTGAGATTTTTACCTCCTGAAGCTGAAGGGAGGATGAATGTGAAGCAGGCTGGTGACAAACATTTCCTTTCTTTGAAAGGAAATAAGGATAATGATGTAGGGAAGCAGGAATTTGGAAATTGAGCACTGATCAAATGAGATTTTTTTCTTTCTTTTGACATGCTAACCGTTTCAAGGAAGAACTATAATACTGGCAAATATAATGATTCAGGCAGGCTCTGTAATTTACCCTCATGATCTCACTTGTCTAAAGGGAGATACAGAAATATCACCACCTAAGAAGTCTACTACTCTGCTTTGTGTATGACAGGCAGTATATAAATTTTAATTCTTCTTCTTCTTTAAATCCTTACCTTTGTCTTGGAATCAGTACAGTGTATTTGTTCCTAGGCATAAGAGTGGTTAGGGCTACCCAAATGAAGTTAAGTGATTCACCCAGGGTCACACAGCTTGCAAGTGTCTGAGGCCAGATGTGAACCCAGAACATCTCTGGGCCTGGATGTCAATATACTGAACCATCTTCCTCTCTCCATTCCTATTGTTATTAGTGCTTTCATGGAAAAGAACTACTTCATATTAGATGACCTCATAAAGGGATTTAGATGTGACTAAAAATCCAAAGGGTAATAAGTGGAAGCAAATCTCTGATAGGGAATTTGAAAAAATAATAAGTTTCACTTCAGGTTTCAAACTCAAAATATTTTTTATGAAAAGGTGAAATTTGGCAAAGTCTGGTAAAGATCTGGTGTAGAAAGGCTGCTTCTCCTACAATCTGGATGCTAGATTATGAACTAAACTTTTAAGAAGGTAAAAAAATATACATTTGGAAAAAATCACATATTTTATCTGCCCGGTTGATCATGTGTTTTAATCATAGAAAACATTGTTTTCTGAATTTTAATTTCAGTTCTAAATATAATTCTGAAGCATTAAATTTCATTCTGATGGTTTTTTTGCTATGCCTAAGAAAATGAAAAAACTGTTAGAATTTTTGTATGATTGTAATAATATTACATTGAATATAAAATAATTGATAATATAGATTTATAATACAAAATTATATAACAATCCATCATAAAGTTCTATTATACAATGTATAATATTCTACTATAGGGATTATGTTAAAAACCAATCAAGAATTTAATTGGCTATATTTGAGAGGAAAAAATTGTAGAGATAAGAGCAAGGGAAATTCTTATCCTCTTATCCATTATAACATCACTTTGATTAGATGGACAGTGTAGCATCCATGATCCTGAGAAGGGTCAAAGCTGCCTCACAGAATTCCATAGTGCCCCCAAGAACTCCAAGAGGGGGGCAGTTGAGGGCAGTTGGAAACCTGGGTATAAAAGGCCAGGTAGCCCTTCTTGCAGGGACACTTGATCACACTCCTTGTGGGTTCAAGGGCTGGTTCACTCATCTCTGATCTCCAGGGGCTGAGTGTTTCATTCCTGGCTTTCAATTGAGAGAATATCTCAGCTGCAGCATCATAGCTATTTTCTACATAGACCTTCAAGCAAGATTACCTTTACACCTTCAACTTAGTTACATTAGATTAGGGAAAAGATTATTTAGGGAGGGGGTTTAGGAGTTAAGTTGTTCAAGATTTTAGTTAGTTTACCTCCCGTTCCATACCTAACCCATTTCCCCTTCATCCTGCTTTCCTGAGATCATTAAATCCCTTTGCTTATTAGATACTGGGTCTGTGTGAAGATATAATTGGGGTATACTCACCATCAATATACTTTACCCAAACAAGAGCTCCTTCCAAGCTAGAACTGAGGCAGTTTCTGTCCTAAGAGCCTGTCAACTGGTTTAAAGACAGCCTGACCTCATCTATTCCTAGGGAGTGGGGAATAATTTTTAAACAGAGAGAGTTAATAACTTCTGTGGGATTATTCCCTATAAATTCACCAACTAGGCCCTGAATTAGTGAGCCTAAACTGTCTCCATACCTGATCCAACTGCTCCCAGAGGGGGTAGAGGAGGAATTCTATACTCTCTCCTCCTCCTCCCCCCTGTTAAGCCAGCCTGCTCCTTCCCTGGCAGTGAGACTCCATATTCACAATAGCTAATCTCACCCAATTTAACAAGTCATTATTAGGAGGAATTAGGACTTTCTTCAATTTATACAACTTTTTTTTTTGTAGCATTCAGAGTTTAACCAATAAAAAAAATATGAGAGCATTTCTCCAAGGGTATCATGGTTTATTAATGAGGGCATGAGATTCCCATAAACAAAAAATGAGTCTCCTTCATCAGTCCCCTGAGAATAAAGATTATGTCTTGCCTCTTGTTTATCAAGGGAGTTGTGTCCTGTCTCTGACTGGCCTGATAGCTCAAAATTAAGACCTCCAGTGCAAGTCCTCATTGGTCCACACTACCAGAGACTAAGTGGTCTTAGAGACCTCAAATCCTCTCTCATTACTTCATCACAGAAGGACTGGACCTCAGCTGAGACCCAGAAATCATCCAGCTGCATCGAGAGACTAAGTCATTGGATATAATGGACTGAAAAGCAGGGGTGGGGGCTTCTACCCATTCCATATCTTCCCCATATATTGTTATGTTATTTGTTTCTAAGATCCTTTGTGCCAGCAAACCACAAAAAACAAAGCAAGTATCAATTCACTGGGGAAATGCTGAAGAAATGGTAATAGATGAATGCCATGAAATAGTGAGGAGGCATGACAAACACCAGGATTCCAGAGGAAAAAATCCTCATCATTGTAGTATTTTATATACAATATGAAATTTGGGCTATTGGATGAGGCCTCCTCTGTGGGGAAGTCTGTGCTACAGCAAGAGGCCTTTCTGGAGAATTAGATTTATTGAGTTTTATCTCCAGAATGATGTGTCCAGTGTAGAGTCAAGGATGAGCTTGAAGCAAAGTCTTTCTTCCAACTATTCTCATAGACCCCTTTATTCCAGGAAGAATATTATTCTCTACTGATCCTACCTCCGTTCTCCCCCAGCATTGAATATTTTATATTTTTACCACAATTACATGTAACAGCAATGTCCAACATTTAAAAAATATTTGGTTTTGGATTTTCTTCTCCCACCTCAAGGGATGGTAAGCAATCTGACATAAAACCTTACCTCGTATTGATCTTTTTGTGAAAGGAAACTTAAAAAAATTTAAGAAACTAAGACATTTTTCTTTGGTCTGCCTTCAGACTACTTCAGTTCTTTCTCTGGAGGTAGATGAAATTTTATTTTATTATGAGTTTTGGGGAATGTTTCGGATCATCACATTTTTGAGAAAGGCTAAAACTATAGTTGTTCTTCATACAATATTTCTCTCTTTTTGTACAATGTTATCCGGTATCTGCTTACTTCAGCTTGCATCAGTTCTTGTAAGTCCTAGGTTTTTCTGAGCTCCTCCTGCTTGAAATTAACTGTAACAATAATATGCTATTACAGTCATCTGCCACAATTTACTCAGCCATTTCCCAATTGATAGGTTTCTCCTTACTTTCTAATTCTTTGCAATACAAAACAAGAGCTGCTTTAAGTTGTTTTTTTAGTCATATAGGTCCTTTTGCTTTGTCTTTTGTGATGCCCTTTGGACATAGTTCCAAATTGCTTTCTCCAGAATGGTTGAATTAGTTCACAGCTCCCCCAGTAGTTCAAAAATATCTCAATTTCCCCACATCTACTCCCAACTTTTCTCACTTTCTTTTGCTGTCATAATAACTAATCTTCTAGATGTGGGCTGATCCTTCAGATTTGTTTTAATTTGCATTTCTCTAATTAAGAGTGATCACATTCCACTTAAGGAAAACACATCCAACTAGAGCCCATTCATAAGGCTTCTCTGAACTATGAGTCCTCTGATATAAACTGATAATATCTGGCTGAAAGTCTTCCCTCTGGAAATCCATCTAGAACTGGTTTCCTCAGATGGCATTTTCTCCTACTGGATGAGGTCTAAACTCTCCATTTGAATGTCTTCCTTCATTCATGACAGTGACAAGACTTCTATCCAAAAGGAATTCTCAGGCTGGGAATCAAAGGTGATTGCTGCCTGAAGGCCTTACCATATTAATTCTGCTCTTAAAGTTTCCCTCCAGTGTGGATCCTCTTCTTTTAAATAAGCCAAGAGTGGCAACTGTAAGCTCAGTCTCACTCATGAGGTTTCTCTCCAGTGGGGATTCGCTAATGTGCAACAAGATAGCCCCTCTGTGGGAAAACCTTTCCATGCTGTTTATATTCATAGGTTTTCTCTTCATTGTGGATACTCTGATGTGCAGCAAGCTCAGAGTTCTGGCTAAAGGTCATCCCGCCTTTATTGCTCCCAGAAACCATTTCTACAGTGTTTAATGAGATCTGAAGGCCACTCCAGATTAACTTGAAAAATGAGCATTTCAGGAGATGTCCACGGGACTGAAGAAGTTTTTCATCTACACAAAAATATTTGTTGTATTCACTATCCTGATAATAGCCATTTCCTCAGGTTATTTTCTTGTACTGAATAAGGATTGAATATTATCTAAATTTCTCTACATTTTCATCAGATTCACAGGAACACTTTGGATTTTTATTTACCTTAAGATTAGTCACATAATACTGTCCAAATGAAGTCATGAGGAGCCTCATTCATGTATCTTTGGGGGCCAGATCCTTCTACAGAAAGGCTCAGTTTTGTAGATACCTCCTTAACTTCAAAACTGGCCTCAGTCTCTGAAGAACAAATAATGATATCAGCACAGAAATATAAACTCTTTCCTCTGATGGAGGGAAGTAAATTTATTTTTATTCTATTTCCCCAATCAAAGAGGACTTTAAAAATCTGAAACAAGCAGAGTCAGCCTGTGGATACACCACCTTGTTACATCTGCAAGATGATTGATTTTTAAAATAGCTTCATGAACAATAACACTGAAAGCTCACAATGGAGCTGTGACACAGGCAGGCCCAGGGTTCGCATCACTCTTCACAAGTCAGGCCAAGAGCTCAGAATGGAGGAGTGACCTGACCAGCCTCCATGCAGCTAGACTACAACTCAAACCCTGAACCT
>NW_025350804.1:55361-80719 GCF_016433145.1 Gracilinanus agilis
GGATTGGGTGGGGTAGTTTCACAACAAAGGTGGACCTCCAGTCAAGTCCAAAAGGACCCTCAGCACTGTGGAAGACCTTCTTTTATAACCCAAAGAATTAGACTAGGTTTTATACAAGTAGAAATATAATGTTAAAACCAGTGGAAATGTGCATGGGCCATGGGGGGGGGGGGAAGGTAAGCGGGGTGGGGTGTGTGTGTGTGAAAGGGAAAGTAGGAGCATGAATCATGTAACCATGTTAAAAATGAATATTAATAAATGTTTAAAAAAGAAATATAATTCAGGTCAGTGATAAAAAGAGAGAGACATGGATTGGTTGAAGTAATCAGACAACAAAACGTCAAATTATGATGCCCTTTGTTTATTTTAACTTAATGAATCAAATACTTAAGAGTGCTCCATTCTTTTAACTCAAGTCAGGTATTTGAAGAACCTTTTACTAGAAAAAACTCACACCCTGAGAGAAAGGAAGATCACACCCTCAAGGGACAGGAAGTGGATCACTTCCTAGGCATTGCTAGACAAATTAAGGAACTATGATTGGTTCCTGAGATAAGATGTGGGAGAGCTGAAATCATGACTTATGCCAACTATCTTAGATTTACAATTGTGATTATCTCAAGAATATTGATAACATTAAAATCTAATCTTCATATAAGGGAGGGGTTCAAGGATTTTTTTTCTCACAACACAGAGAGAAGAAATTTCATTTCTTTGTTTTATTTGATTTTCTTTATAAGTTAGAACTCATCCTGTTATAAAGATCAATTCTTAGAAATCATTGCTGTACTATAGTCAAATTAATACATAATCAAGGATACTATTTCCTTATTTAGAAATCCCATAACCCAAACAAGACCTAGTTTGGAAAGACTGATTGCTTTGCCTACTCAATTGACTTCTTCAAGTCATAAATTTACAAAGAAAATGTTTCAACCTTTAACTTTCCCGTGAAACAAAATACTTCTCACACAATTAAAACTAGATCAAAACAATTGGAAAGACATTAGTTGCAAATGGGTAGGGTGAGCCAACATTATAAAAATGACAAATGTGGAGGGGGCCTAGCAGTACCAGACCTCAAACTATACTATAAACCAGTGGTCATCAAAACAATATGGAACTGGAGGGCAGCTGGGTAGCTCAGTGGATTGAATTAGGCCTAGAGACAGGAGGTCCTAGGTTCAAATCCAGCCTCAGACACTTCTCAGCTGTGTGACCCTGGGCAAGTCACTTCACCCCCATTGCCCACCCTTACCACTCTTCCACCTAGGAGCCAATATACAGAAGTTAAGGGTTTAAAAAACAAAAACAAAAACAAAAAAACAATATGGTACTTGGAAAGAAATAGAAGGGATGATCAGTGGAATAGACTTGGGGTAAATTATTTCAGCAAGACAGTGTATGATAACCCAAAGATGCTAGCTTTTGGGACAAAAACCCACTATTTGACAAAAATTGCTGGGAAAATTGGAAAACAGCATGGGAGAGATTAGGTTTAGAGAAATATCTCACACCCTACACCAAGATTAACTCACAACTGGTGAATGACTTAAATATAAATAAACAATTAGGTGAACACGGAAAAGTATAACTGTCAGATCTTTGGGAAAAGGAAAGATTTCAAGACCAAGCAAGAGTTAGGAAAAATAAAAAAATAAATAAAATAAATCATTTTGATAACATTAAATTAAAAAGTTCTTGTACAAACAAATCCAATTAGATGGGAAGTAACAAATTGGGGAAAAAATTTTTATAACAAAAACCTCTGACAAAGGTCTAATTACTCAAATTCATGAGGAGCTAAATCAAGTTTATTAAAAATCAGGCCATTCCTCAATTGATAAATGGGCAAAGGACATGAATAGGCAATTTTCAGATAAAGAAATCAAAACTATCAATAAGCACAGAAGAAAATGAACTAAATCTCTTATAATTGGAGAAATGCAAATCAAAACAACTCTGAGGAACAACTTCACACCTACCAGATAGGCTAACATGACAGCAAAGTAAAGTAATAAATATTGGAGGGGATGTGGCAAAACAGGGACACTAATGCATTCCTGGTGGAGTTGTGAATTAATCCAACCATTCTGAATGGCAATTTGGAACTATGCCCAAAGGGCTTTTAATGACTGCCTGCCCTTTGATCCAGCCATGCCACTGCTACATTTATACCCCAAAGAGATAATAAGGAGAAAGACTTGTACAAAAATATTTATAGCTGTGCTTTGTGGTCATAAAAAATTGGAAAATGAGGGGATGCCCTTTGATTGGTGAATGGCTAAACAAATCGTGGTATCTGCTGGTGATGGAATACTATCCTAAAGGGAATAACAAGGTGAAGGAATTCCATGAGAACTGGAATGACTTCTAGGAATTGATGCAGAGAGAAAGGAGCAGAACCAGGAAAACCATATACACAAAGATAGATACACTGTGGCCCAATCAAATGTAAAGGATTTCTCTACTAGCAGCACAATGCGGTGATGCAGGACATTTCTGAGGGACCTATGAGAAATAACACCATCCAAGGACGGTCCCTAGCCCGGATGAAAAAAGGAGGAGGGTTGGGCGTGGGGCTAGCAACCCCACCCTGTAAAAACTACATCTGCTAAAGAAACTGCAACCTAAAGTAGGGGCAGCTGGGCTAGCTCAGTGGATTGAGAGCCAGGCCTAGAGACGAAAGGTCCTAGGTTCAAGTCCGGGCTCAGACACTTCCCAGCTGGGTGACCCTGAGCGACTGTGTGTCCCATTGCCTACAGGTTGTGGCCCTATGCTCCTAGAATGGAGTCCCAGGATTAAAAAAAAAAAAAAAAAAAAAATCCAGAGAAAGAACTGTAGGAACAGAAACACAGAAGAAAAACAACTGCTTTATCATAAGAGTCGATGAGGATATGATTGGAGATGTAGACTCTAAATGATCACCCTACTGCAAATATCAATAATATGGAAATGGGTCTTGATCACAGTGGAATTACGTGTTGGCTATTGGAGGGGGTGGGAGGAGTGGAGGGGAAAAGCATCAATTAAGTAACCATGGAAAAATTTTCTTAATAAGAAAAGGCATTTTTGCTTACTAAAAAAAAGCTCTAAATTCTCCATTTCAATGTCTTTCTTTATTCAAGACAGGAATAAGATTTCTATCCAAAAGGAAATCTCACTAGGGAATAAGAGATGATTGTTGCCTGAAGACCTTACCACACTGATCCTATTCCTAAAGTTTCTCTCTAGTTTGGACCCTCATATTAAATAAGCTAAGAGAGGCGACTATAAGCTCAGCTTCTCTTATGGGGTTTCTCTCCAGTGGGGATTTTCTGGCATAAATCAACTGTGGAGCATTCAGAGAAAGGCTATCTGAATTTATTACATTCAAAAGGTTTCTCTCCACTGTGGATTCTCTGATGCTTAGCAAGATCACCCCTTCGTATGAAAGCCTTTCCACTGTGTTTACATTCATAAGGTTTCTCTTCAGTGTGGATTCTCTGATGAATAGCAAGAGAGCTACTGTCAGTGAAAGGCTTTCCACACTGTGTAAATTCATGAAGTTTCTCTCCAGTGTGGATCCTCTGATGTGCATCAAGACTTGCCGTGTGTATGAAATCCTTTCCACACTGTGTACATTTATGAGGATTCTTTCCACGGTGAATCCTCTGATGTGTAGCAAAATTGCTCCTCTGTGAAAAAGTCTTTCCACACTGTGTACATTCATATGGTTTCTCTCCACTGTGGATTTTCTGATGTGCAGCAAGATGGCCCCTACATGTGAAAGCCTTTCCACACTGTGTACATTCATAAGGTTTCTCTCCAGTGTGGATTCTCTGATGTATAACAAGATAACCCCTCTGTGTGAAAGCCTTTCCACATTGTGTACATTCATAAGGTTTCTCTCCAGTGTGGATTCTCTGATGTGTAGCAAGATTGCCCCTTCGTGTGAAAGGCTTTCCACAATGTGTACATTCATAAGGTTTCTCTCCAGTGTGGATTCTCTGATGTGTAGCAAGATTGCCCCTTCGTGTGAAAGGCTTTCCACACTGTGTACATTCATAAAGTTTCTCTCCAGTGTGGATCCTCTGATGTGCATCCAGACTTTCCCTGTGTATGAAAGCCTTTCCACACTGCGTACATTGATGATGTTTCTCTCCAAGATGGATCCTCTGATGTGTAGCAAAACTGCTCATCTGTGTAAAAGGCTTTACACAGTGTGTACGTTTATAAGCTTTCTCTCCAGTGTGGATTCTTTGATGTGCAGCAAGATGACCCCTACATGTGAAACCCTTTCCACACTGTGTACATTCATAAGGTTTTTCTCCAGTGTGGATTCTCTGATGTATAACAAGATAACCCCTCTGTGTGAAAGCTTTTCCACATTGTGTACATTTGTAAGGTTTCTCTCCAGTGTGGATTCTCTGATGCACAACAAGATCACCCCTCCGTGTGAAAGGCTTTCCACACTGTGTACATTCATAAGGTTTCTCTCCAGTGTGGATTCTCTGATGTGCAGCAAGATGGCCCCTACATGTGAAACCCTTTCCACACAGGGTACATTCATACGCTTTCTCACCAGTGTGGATTCTCTGATGTGCAATAAGACTCACCCTGTATAAGAAAGCCTTTCCACACTGTGTACATTCATAAGGTTTCCTGCCAGTGTGGATTATTTGATGTATAACAAGATAACTCCTGCGTGTGAATTCCTTTCCACACTGTGTACATTTATAAGGTTTCTCTCCAGTGTGGATTCTCTGATGTGCAGCAAGATCACCTCTGCGTGTAAAAGCCTTTCTACACTGTGTACATTCGTAAGGTTTCTCTCCAGTGTGGATTCTCTGATGTGCAATAAGATGGCCCCTCCATGTGAAAGCCTTTCCACACTGTGTACATTCATAAGGTTTCTCTCCAGTGTGGATTCTCTGATGTGCAACAAGAAGGCCCCTCCGTGTGAAAGGCTTTCCACACTGTGCACATTCATAAGGTTTCTCTCCAGTGTGAATTCTCTGATGTGCAGCAAGATGGTCCCTCCATGTGAAAGCCTTTCCACACTGCATACATTCATAAGGTTTCTCTCCAGAGTGGATTCTCTGATGTTTAGCAAGATTACCTCTCTGTGTGAAAGCCTTTCCACACTGAGTACATTCATAAGGTTTATGTCCAGAGTGGATACTCTGATGTTTAGCAAGATTACCTTTCTGTGTGAAAGCCTTTCCACACTCTGTACATTCATAAGGTTTCTCTCCAGTGTGGATTCTCTGATGTCTAACAAGATTACCCCTCACTGTGAAAGCTTTTCCACATTCTTTACATTGATAAGGTCTCTCTCCAGAATGAATTATTTGACAGGACCCAAAGTCAGAGTTCTGACTGAAAGGTCTCCCACCTATGTTACTCACAGAAAGCATTGCTACATGTTTACTTTTCCGATGTCTTATGAAGTCTAAACTCGAGCCATAGGCGATTCTCCCTAGGTTATCTTGATACATTGGCATTTCAGGAGCCTTTTTATGTGACTGATTAAATTCTACTTTTTCAGGAAAGCATTTGGTGTATTCACTATCCGGACAACTTCCTGAGGTCAATTTCACATACTGATTTAGGATTGAATATTGGCTGAATTTTTCTGCAACTTCATCAAATTCACAGTCACTCTTGGGATTTTTATTTACCTTGATATTAGAATCACAGATTTCTCTCATAATGAAGTCACAGGGACCCTTATTCATGCCTCTTGGAGGGCCACATACCTCCACAAAAAGGTTCAGCTTGGTAGACATCTCCTTCTCTTCAAAATTAGTCTCTGTCTCTGAAGAAAAAAATAATGATATGAACACAAAACAAAAAGGATATACATACACATGGCATATAAGTTCTTTCTCTCTGATGGCAGTCAGTAAATTGATTTCTATTTTATTTCCAAAGGACAAAAGGACTTTTCAAACTTAAACAAGCAGAACCAAACTTTAGATACATTTTTGGGTCATAACTGTAAGATGGAAGATTTTAGAAATATTTCCCCATACAATGACAATGAAACCTCATAACAGTTCTGTGAAACAGACAAGACCAAGATTCTCATCATACTTCACAACTCATGTCACAGGTAAAGAATGGAGAAGTGACCTGACAAACTTCCTTTAAAGTAGACTATAACTCAAATTCTGTCCTTAAGGAACCTTTGTTGACAGTACTGAACAATTTTTGTCCATTGCCCTTTCTGTCTTTTGTTTTAAAGTCACTCATTGAATAATCTTATAATTTTCTCAATTTTAAATAATCTTCCAGATATTTTGTTCCCATCATTTTGGATGCACTATCACATGGTCATTTTTGGTAAATTTTATATGCTAAGCTGAGAAACACCTTCCCTCTTTTTAACTCTCATGCAGCAATTTTCAAAGTTCAATATACGTTTTCTTTTTTTCTCTACAGATGCAAAGATATTATGCCATTCAGTGCAGACATACTAAATAATCATCTTATTTTACAATCTACCATATACTCGATACTGAGTTCATCATGCATCTCTCAGGAAATGAACAGTAAAATTCAGTGTTGGTTTGCCAGCTCCAAAGTTTAGCCCACCCTTCACAACAACGGGTAAAAGTCTTTTGGTTTAACAGCCATTAACACACACTTCCACCTCACTTCGCTGGACAAGAGATCTTTGGGCCTTTTTTCTCTAGCAGCCAAAGTGATTCCCCTCACTGAAAACAGGAGATAAAATTTGCTCTTGGAACTGGAAGTCCTGGGCATGAGGATGAATGAAGGGATCAGGAGAGAAAAATAAAAAATCTGTTCCTCTTAATGGAAAGGGGGCATGAAAACAAGGCCTATACAATCGTTTCTGTTGTATTCATTGTTGAGATATATACAGCAGGGCAGAGATCATGAAACACATTTGTAATCAGAAAATTCCATCTTGATTTACCCATAAAAAAATTTTTTATAACGAATTTCTCTGACAAAGTTCTAATTTGTCAAATACACAAAGAACTAAGTCAAACTGATAAAAAAAACCAAGTCATTCCCAAATTGAAAAACGGTGAAGGGATAGAAATTGAAGGTTTTGAGATGAAGAAATCACAACCATTAATAATCACAACAAATAATGTTTTCAATCCCTCCTGTATAGAGGAATACAAATCAAAATAATTCTGAGGTACCACTTCACAGATAGAGGAATGGCCAATATGATAGCAATAAATATTGGAGTGGATGTGGCAAAATTAGTACACTAATGCACTGCTGGTAGAGTTGTGAATGGATCCAAGCATTCTGGTAGGCAATTTGGAATTATGCCCTAAGGGCTTTTAAATAATGCATACCCTCTGATCCAGCAAAAGCTCTAAATTTGTGTCCTAAAGTGATTTAAAAAAAAAAAAAAAAAAGGACCTGTTTTTACAAAAATATTATTAGCTATACTTTCTCTGTTAGCAAAGAATTGGAAAATGAGGGTGGGGTCTCTCCAAAGGCTGAAAAAATTGTGGCATACCATGGTGATGGAATACTACTGCACTATGAGAAATAATGAATAGATTGATTTCTATAAGAACTCCAAAGACCTACATGAAGTGATAGGGACTAAAATAAGCAGAACCTGGAGAACACCGTACACAGAAACAAAATTGCCACTAAAAGGAATATGATGATTTAGGACATTTCAAGGAACTTATGACAAAGAATGCTATCCACCCACATCTAGAAAAATAACTGTGGGAGTAGAAATGCAGAATAAAACATGTGACTTATCACTGAATTATATGGGTTTTGTTTTTGAAAGATTGCTCTATTACAAAGATGAATAATATAGAAATACATTTTGAGTGATAATATAGGCATAACACGGTGCAATTGTTTCACAACTCCAGGATGGGTAAGGGAAAGGGCGAAGGAGACATTATAAATCATGTAACTTTGGAAAGAATTTTTAAAAGAAAATTAAAATTAAAAAAAAAAGAAAGAAAAATCTGGAAAGATCTACATGAACATTATACATTCAATAAGTGAAGTAAGCAGAAGCAGGATAACATACACAGTAAAAGCAATATTGTATGATGATCAATTGTGAAAGACTTCGCTCTTCTCTGCAGTACAATGAACCAAGAAAATTCTGAGGGACTTGTGATGAAAAATGTTATGGACCTTCAGAGAAAGAACAAATGGGATTTAAATACAGATAAACACAGACCGTTCTTCACTTTATTTTATTTGTACCTGTTCTTGTTTTAGGGTTTTAGCTTTATAGGAGTCTTCCCTCACAATATGATAAATATGGAAATGTTTGAATAATCATACAGGTATAACCTGGATCAAATTGCTTAGCATCTGTGGGAGGATAGAAGGACACAGTTTGGATTGCAAAACTTTGGAAAATATGTTAAAAATTGTAATTACATGCAATTACATATAAAATAAAACAGCTTATTGATAAAGCTTACATTTCCAGTACAACATTAAATAATAGTGGTGATAATATTCGTCCTCACTTCAATACTGATCTTAATGGGAAGGCTTCTAACTGATCTCCAGTGCATATGATACTTTCTGATGGTTTTAAGACAGATACTACTTATTATTTTAAGGGATGGTCCTTTTATTACTTTGCTTTCATGGGTTTTTAAGAGGAATATATAGTGTATATTGTCTTGGGCCTTTTCTTCATCTATTGATAGAATCGTGTAATTTGTATTAGATTTCACATTGATATGGTCACTTATGCTGATAGTTTTCCTAATATTAAACCAGCCTTGCATCCCTGATATAAATTTCACCTGTTCAAAGAGAATAAACTGTGAGCTGTCTAAGATTTTTTCATCATTATTCATTAAGGAATTTGCTTAGTTTTCTTTCTGTTTTTCTTCCCCCGGTTC
The DNA here is from genome assembly GCF_016433145.1 of Gracilinanus agilis. Lineage (NCBI taxonomy): Eukaryota > Metazoa > Chordata > Mammalia > Didelphimorphia > Didelphidae > Gracilinanus > Gracilinanus agilis. The sequence goes on from NW_025350804.1 coordinate 64,229, forward strand.
ATCCATCAGCACCCTATTTGCATCACACTAAAAACTTTGTAGGACTGCTTTTCTTATTTTGCCAAATTGTTTAAATAGAAGTTAGATTAATATTTTATTTTATTTGTCCTTTTTTTCTTTGAAAACAAACTCCTAATCTTATTTATTAGTTCAAACGTTCTTTTACTTTCAATTTTATTCATTTCTCCTTTGATTTTTTCAATTTCCAATGTCATTTTTTGGATTTTTAATTTGTTATTTTTTATTGTTTCCTTTTATTGTATGAATTTAAGTATTTGTGGATATAAATGTCCGCCCCCAAGTACTGCTTTGATTATATCTAACAACTTTTCTCCTCATTGTCATTCCTTTTATGACATCATTGATTTTTTACATCATTTGTTTCTTGATCCACCCCTTATGATCAATTAGATAATTCAGTTTCCAATTAATTTTAATCTTTTCTTTAAATTAATTCTTATTGACAATACTTTTATTGCATTATGATCTGAAAAGTTTGCACTTATTACTTCTGCTTTTTTGTACTTCATTGTGAAGTTTTTATACCCTGGTACATGGTCTTTTGTATATTTTCCATGTGCACCTGAAAAGAAGATATATTCCTTTCCCATTTCATGCCATTTGCTCCAAATATCTATTAAATGTAACTTTTCTAAAATTTCATATACTTCCTTTATTCCTTTCTCATTTACTTTTTGGTGGGAGTTCTGAAAAAAGGAAGGTTGAGAATCCCACCAATATAGTTTTATTAGAGATTTCCTCATTATTCTACTTTAGTTTGTACTTTAAAAATCTGGAGGTTGTATCATTTGGTGCACATATGTTAAGAACTAATATAGTCTCATTATCTAGACAACGTTTTTTATTGTGATAATTAGATTGAATGTACATTGCCCATCTTTAGATTTAATCACCAAAGGTGAAAGCACCTCCAATTCTGGAAGGTCCTTAACCCACATGTGCTAGAGTGGGTGACGAATCAGAATCAACTGACTGCCCCCTAGGCAGTACTATGAAAAGTATCTATTGTGATTAGACAGGCAAATTAGGGAGGAGGGACAAGGAAGTGACACATAAGTGACCCCTTTAAAAGGAGGTCTTCTGCTGGAGAGTCTTCTAGTTTTCCTGGTTCATGGAAGAGTGCTGGCTGGAACACTGAGACCTTGGTGAAACTGTTTACAATATCTTCCATAGAAGTCCACATGGTGAGTTTAAAGACTGAATCTTCCTGAACTTCTCTTAAGGAACTTCCCTTAATAGACTCTGTAATTCATTCAACTCCTGGCCTCTGGCTCTCTGACTCTCAGTTGAGGGTTAATTAGATCTACCTGGATTAATTAGAGGATTGTAGTAGTTTACCTATTGTGTTAGATTCTTATTTCCTTATTTACTCTCTGTTCTCAATTATAAATAAATTTCCATAAAAGTCAATTTTGACTTGAGGTTATTCCTTAATTGGGGATTTTTCCCCTGGTGACCACCTTTTAATATATTGAACCCAAAAAACCCCTTTTCCCCTTACATTATCAAGATGTAATTATCAACCTTATCTCTTTTACATAGATCTATTTTTACTCTAGCTTTATCTGAGATCAAAAATTCTTTTCTTATTAGAGTTGAAGTCCAATAGTTTCTCCTCCATCCCCTTCCCTTTACTCTCTGAATCCCTATCTTCAAGGGTTGAGCATAGGAGGCACTAATAAAGGTTCAATATGGGTCTGGGGTCTTGAAGTTGCCTTCTACCCAGTTATAGGATATGGAGCTTTAAAAATCATTGACAAAGGCTTAAAATGCTTTGGCATGGAATGAAGACATTCTCTTAATGGCAGATTCAGAGTTAACATAGGAAATGTCCTTACCCACAAAGAGTAGATTTTGCACATTTTCCAGCACGACCTCCCTGTACAGCTCTTTCTGAGAAGTGTCCAAAAGGCACCACTCCTCCTGGGTGAAGTCCACAGCCACATCCTTGAATGTTATTGACCCCTAAACCAGCAAAAGTCACAAGATTTAGAGCTGAGCCTGCAGAATTCATCCAATCTGGGCCTCATCAACTAACCTGAAGAAACTGAAGCACACAAGGGACTCACCTCAAACTCTTCACCTAGAAGAGTGTCAGAGCCAGCTGTGAAGACCAGTTATTCCGACCCCAATGGAATACTGACAAAGGCATTTTGTGTCTGAAAATGAAAATCATGTTGAAAGAATAATGCCTGGAGAAGTGTCTGACTCTGAAATGCTTTTCCCTTTGGAATTAGGGAGAGGGTATGTGTTCTCTGAGGGAGGTAGAAGATTCTATGGAGAAGAGAGAAGGTGATCTGAAATCCCTCCTCATCACAACTCTCAGAATCAATCTAGTAAGAACATTTTTTTTGAAGTTTGTGAGAAGGAAGCAATTACTGAGTATTCTGGAGGAAAAATCTTACCAATGACTAATAAGGAGAAAACAATGAAAAAGGAATTGTCTACTTATTTCCAAAAGTCTGAAAGGCTCTTATCTAGCTGAAAGTATAAAGAGGGCACCAGAGTGATATGGGATCAGACTCTGATTCTAGCTAACTGAAGAGCAGTTTTTTGTTGTTATTGTGAGAGTTTGGCAAAACACTGGGTATGATGTGCCAAAATATCCTGTTTTTGCTTCATGATGAATGTCATTTCTTACTAGAAAATATTCAGTCATTTTATATTTAGTTAGAGAACAGTAAATGTGAAGAGGAAAGGATGTGGTGATCATCTTTTTAAAAGATAACATTTGATTAATTGGGGTTGGGGACTGAGCTCATTCATAAGAAAGACATTGACTAGAATGACTAAAATTCTCAAAAGACAGATTTTCTTCATTTTTAATTAATTTATTAATCAACTACTCATTTAATGTGGTCAGTTGAACCTCTTTACAAGAAAAAAGAATAGAGGTAATTCCTCTAGCACCAGTATCTTCTCTTTATCTCCCTCTTTCTTATTATCTATCTATCTATCTATCTATCTATCTATCTATCTATCTATCTATCTATCTATCTATCCATCCATCTAGACACATAAACTGGTGCCTGGATACACAAGCACCTTAAGTCACAAGCAATTTGAGATACCAGCCATCACAATACGGATTTTTTACTTTAACTCATGAGTGGATATTTGAATCACAAGCTTTTCCCTGTGGGAGGAGCCTAAGGTGGATTAGGTAATCAGTACAAGGGAGATTAAGGAAAGTTGAGGATTTGGGAAAAAATTAAACAGTTTATTGAAAAGACAAACCCAGAAAAAGTTGCAACACATCCTGTATTGGAGCTATGTAATGACACTTGTTTCACATATTATTGAAATGTTCTGAAAGGGAGGAAGAAACAAATGTAAGGGTTAAATTAAGGAGCTCGACAAAGTGAGGAAAACACTTCAACAGAAACTATGTTTAATTTAAGAAAGAAATAGAGATAGATAGAAAAAAGGGAGATTATTAATCTTATACTCTATAAATGTAACTAAAATATCTAACACTACCTTTAACTATCTTCTGAGGACAATTTCTTCTGCCTGGCATGCCAGGCTTATCTAACCTATTCTATCTCTTAAATTATTCACTAACTATGTAACTCCCTAAAATAATAGATAGACAACACTCACTCCTTCAATCAGTTTTCTACAGCAGCCCAACTGTCAGCAGCCCTTTGACTCAGAGACAGATCTCCTGCTCTCTCAAGATCCCAGAGGAAAAATACCTCCTACTGTCAGCCACTGCTTCCTTTATCTACTTAATGACCAACTGTCCCCCCCAACTTCCTGTCAGAGGGCAGCTACTTCCTCTCCTCAGGCCTTGTCTCCCTGGTAATGGAATGTTCAGCTGACTTGTGTCAGTTCTGATCTACTTGGAAACCTGCTCTCAAGGCTCTGAAGAGACAGAGGGAGAGATTAAGACAGTGATAGACAACCTTTTGAGCTGGATGAGTCAAAATTCACCGAAAAACCGAGCATAACTGGGGTGGTGTGTCACTTTGAGAAAAAACACCATAATTTCACGATATTTACAGCTTAAATAACCTAATTCTCTATATGCAGCCACATGCAGCCCTGTGTCATCGAAAAATAGGTTTCCCATCAGAGGATTAAGAAAATCCCTTTAATGGAAACTTCCATGGAAAGGTGTTTGTTGAAATGGCCTCTAAGTGAAATCGAGGAAAGTGTGGCAAAACAGACAAAATTCAATGAAGAAAATGATGATAATTAATTTAAAAAATAGCAATGAAGTTTAGCAATGATTACATATCACAAGTAATGTGTAAGGTCAATTTTGCATTTAAATGTAGCATTAAGCGTGTAGAGAGTAAGTTATGGTAAGCAGTAGCACACGAAATGAAAACCTTTTCCTCCAGCATCTTTGCCAAACTTAGAAGGTAAATAACATTCCATAAAGAAGTTTATTTCTTTACATTCTTTCTTATTATCTATAAATACGTTTATTTGATATGCATAAAGTACATTTTTGACTTAAAAACATATAAAACAAAAATTTTGGGTGGTTTTTGTGGCCAGAACAGATTAATTCTCTGATTCACAAATAACCACTAGGAGGGGGACTTAGGAGACCTCAACTCCTCCCTCATTACATCTTCACAAGAAAAGCAGGTTTTTGTCCATACAAGGAATGTGTCAGTCCAAGCTTTCCCCAGCCTTGTGGCTGGCCCAGCACATGCTCAAAATGGGTGCAAGTTCACCAGGGCTTGCCAGTCCTACCCTTAACCCAATTATCAGAACAATAAAAGGGAGGCTCTTCCTTAGTTTCACAACCTCCTGGGGAGGGCACAGCAAGTCTGGAGTTTCCACCTTGGCCAGCTAAAGGGAAATTTATTCCACAAAAATATCACAATTCAACATTAATTTTCAAAGAATTTATTTATGAAAAACAAGGATCTAAGCCAAGCCCTGCAACTATGCAAACCTGGGGAACACGGCTCAGGAGAAGACGGTAAGAGGCAGACTGAGGAATAACTGGCTGGCGGCCCGAAGCTCGCAGCACCCAGGCAATGGCCGGCTGTCACCACTCAGACCAGAGCTGGGCTGTGCGCAGGCGCGAAGAGCCAGCAGGACCCTCACAGCCAGGTCAGGGGCTGCCCCCATAGATGCTGGCGTGGAGCTCTAGGCCGCTCCTCTCTCCAACACCCCCCCTCACCTAAGCCAAGGCTGGGTCACGGGATGCCAGTCTTACCCCAAGCCGGGCAGTGGGCAGAGCAGGGGCAGAAACAGCCACAACGGGACAAACAGAGAGACTGACCTGCTCTGTTCTCTGTTCTAGAACTAAAAAGATTTTGAAAAAGGGAGAGGGGGCAGCTGGATGGCTCAGTGGGTTGAGAGCCAGGCCTAGAGATAGGAGGTCCTAGTTTCAAATCCAGCCTCAGACACTTCCCAGCTGTGTGACCCTGGGCAAGTCACTTGACCCCCATTGCCTACCCTCATCACTCTTCTGCCTAGTGTAAGGATGGAGGAATGGGACAAAAAGAGCCAGAAGAAGGCCATTGGTGACAGTTACTGACAGTTGGGACAAGAGGAATTCTGGGTAGTGCTCCAGAAGAGGAAGGAGGGGAAGGACTTAGGCCAAGGACTGAGAGAGGGAGGAGGAAAACATTCCAGCTCTAATCCAGTCCTGAGGGCTTCTTAAGGATCTTTCTTTGGGACATTGAAACCCTGATTCTCTGCTTAAAGGCATCCCATCGCATCTCACCAGCAAAACTTCAATCAAGTCAGCTAAATTTTGGGACTCCATTTTGGGAGCCATCTCTTGGGCTCCTTCCCCCATTACCCAACCTTGCTGAGAGACCCTTTCTGGTCTGACTTGCAATTATAGAAAAGGATAGAAATAGAAGGAGAAGGGAAAAGAGGGGAGACGCTTAGGAGTGGGAACCCCAAAGGTTCACACCCAAGTGATGGACCCCATAGAAATAGAGAAGAGGGCACTCCAAATCCTTCTGCCTTCACCCCTTTCCCCAATCCCTGAATTGTGATTAATAAAAGCCATTCATTAGTCAGACAGCATTCCAGAGTTCCCGAGACACGAGAGGGAGGGCAATCACAGCTTGGTCTAGCTGCCTCCATCTTGGAGCCAGACCACCCGCTGTAAAGTTGGCTGATCTCCGGGGAGGCTTACAGGAACCCCTCCCTCATTTAGAACCAGATTGGGGTCCCCCAAACCTCCTCTTATAGGAAAGCCTCACCCCTAATTCCTGTGGGGCAGCACAACCATCCAGGTCACCCAGTTCTGGGGTGACACCCCCTCAAAGTCTCAGGACTGCATATTTCACCAGGAGGGGAGAGCTGGAAGAGAGTCTCACATCATAGACTCTCTCTCTTCGCCTCCATCCCTAACATTTGGGTGCTGGCTCTATTCTTAAACTTGGAGCCAATACACAGTATTGACTCTAAGATGAAAGGTAAAGGTTTAAAAATATAAATAAAAAAATAAAAAGGGAGGATTCTTCTCCAACTTCTAGTGGTTGCTGTCTGCTCAAGCTAAATTAAAATTCAGGTACTGACTCTGCAGACAGGATTAAAATCTACGTGAATAAGAGAGGACAGACAGACAGGGATGGAAATCTTTTCTCAAACTAGCCAGTGGGCACTCAGGGCTCTCTCAGCCTCTCTCCTGTCACTGCTGTGTCAGAGAGAATTAAAAAAAAAAAACAAAAAAAACCAACACTTCCAGGAAGCCCTTCTTTAACCCCCTCCTTTAGACCCAGGTCAGTTGCCTTTCCTTTCCTGGTCACTGTGCCCAGCTCCCTTCTCCCAGGACCTCCCCCAGCATGTGATTTCTGGGGGAGGGGCTTCCTTTTAAACAGGAAAAAGAGGAAAAAATGTAAGATGTTTTGTAAAAATGTTTTGTACAAACAAAAGCAATGCAAGCAAAATTAGGAAGAAAGCAGCAAATGGGGAAAAAATTTTTAGAACGAAACTCTCTGACAAAGGTCTAATTTCACAAATATATGAGGTAAGAAGTCAACTGTATAAGAAATCAAGCCATTCCCCAATAAACAAATGGGCAACTGACATGAATAGGCAGTTTTCAGATAAAGAAATCAAAATGATCAATAATCACTTCAAAAATGATAAATTTCTCCTAATGAGAGAAATGCAAATCAAAACAATTCTGAGGTACCATCTCACACCCAGCAGATTGGCCAATATGACAGTAAAGGAAAATAATAAATGTTGGAGGGGATGTGGTAAAATTGGGACAGAAATACATTGTTGCTAGAGTTGTGAATTGATCCAACCATTCTAAAAGGCAATGTGGAATTATGCCCAGAGGGCATTAAAAGACTGAATGCCATGTGCTCCAGCAATAACACTACTGGGATTGTATCCCAAAGAGGTAATAATGAAAAATACTTGTACAAAAATATTTAGAGCTGTGCTTTTTGTGGTGGTAAAAAACTGGAAAACAAGGGAGTGTCCCTCGATTAGGGAATGGATGAACTAATTTTGTTATATGATGGTGATAGAATACTATTGTGCAGTAAAGATTGATGATCTGGAGGCTTTGCATATGATATGAGAGAACCTCAATGAACTGTGAAATGTTCAGAGTGAAATGAGCAGAACCAGAAGAACACTGTACAAAAAAGTAAACCACTGTGGAAAAATCCAATGTAATGGACTTTACTACTAGTAGCAATGCAATAATCCAGGACACTTGTGAAGGACTTATGTAAAAGAATGCTATCCACCCTCAGAGAAAGAACTATGGGAGTAGAAATGAAAAGCAAAATACATGATATCACTTATTGTGTGTGTGTGTGTGTGTGTGTGTGTGTGTGTGTGTGTGTGTGTATGTATGTGATTTGGGGTTTAGGTCTGAAAAAAAATTGCTCAATAGCAAAAATATGAATAATACAGAAATAAGCATAAAGTGACATTTGTACAACTCAATAGAATTGTTTGTCTGGGAGGGGGAAGGAAAGAGGGAAGGGAAAGAAAATGAATCATGTAAATATGGAAAAAGGTTTTTTAATTAATTTATTTTTTTTAAGGAGATCACTTTATTACAAATAGGAATAATATAGAAAATAGGATTTGATCAATAATATACATACAACCCTGTGGAATTGTTTGTCTTTTCTAGGAGAAGGGAGGAAGAGGGAAGGGAGAGAACATGAATCATATAACCATGGAAAAATATTCTAAATAAATTTTTTTAAGTTAAAAAATAAAGGAACCAAAATGAAAAACATTGAGAAAGCAACAGGATAGATTATCCTGTCAGGTTCAAGGTAAATTATTTTAATAAGAAAAGGAAAGACAAAGTTTCCATATGTTAAATGCACTCTAAGTGTCTGATAGTTTAATATTTGAAAAGCAGATCTTTTAGCCCTCCCCTGGATTTCTCATCCTTTCTCTTCTACTAAAAACACACCTTTTCCTGTCTGTGCCCTCACCTGATCTCATCCCAAACTTCTTCCAAAGCCTCCCTGGCAGGCCTGACTGACCTGTCCAAACACCAGAACCTGGAGGTCAGAAGCAGAGACTGTCCCTGAGCCCTCCCTGGAATGGTGGGACACAGGGCCATCCCCATCTAATGGAGGGTGTCACCCTGGAGGGTGCATGAATAAATGACTGCACTTGGGTCTCTCTGGAACCTGGGCTGGCTCACCAGGGAGAGGCTACAGAGGTCGCAGAAAACCCCAGGACAGAGTTGGGGACTGTGGGTGACCTTTGAGCTCACACTGACAGCAAGCAGTGATGGCGCCCCTGGAGGCTTGGGAAAGACAGAGGTGAGCTTGGCCAGGGCAGGGAATGGACTCACTCACCTGGGATGGGGGCCTCTGGGTCCTTGGGGTCATTCCTCCTGGCTCCAGGGTCTCTGCTTGGGCCAGACTGTGGTCCTTCAGGGGGTGGGAGCCCCAAGGTGGGGAGACTTCCTCTGTGTACACCTGTGGGGAATTAGAGAGGGGGAGGGCTCAGAGGGGCTCCCAGGGCCCTTCCCCTGGCCTCAGGGAGACTCTCCCCACAGGAGGGCACAGGGAGCCTCAGGCTTAGAAAGGACCTTAGACTGGACAAGAAGCCGCCCCACTCTCTTGGCTGCTCTCTTTGGCTCCATTCTATTCAGAAACTGCACTGAGTATTCAGGGTAGATTGAGGGAGACTCCTAGGAGAGGTTGCTGGGTAATGGGGGGGGCATCACGGCGGAGGTTGGGGACAAACGTGTTGGCATTAGTTCTGTGCCAGAGATCAGAGCTCCTTCCATGGCCTGTGGGCACGGGCATCCCCTCGCACTCCTAGCAGGCTCAGGTTGGCTGCTTCTCCCCCTGGGACCTTTGGGGAAGGGCCCGGACCAGCCCCGCCCCCATCCTGTGACTGCACCCTCTCCTCCAGCAGCCTGCTGGCTCCCCAGAGGGGAAAGAGGGGGAGGTTGTGGGGGGGGGATCTATTCGCTCCTCTGTGGGAGGGCAAAGCCCCGCCTGCAACTCTAGACAGAGGCGCCCCCGCCAGACAACAGCACTTCCGTATTTGTCCCTTTTCTGTGGTCATTTAAGGCAACGAACAGACAGAGACACAAGAGACATACAGACACAGAGACACACACAGGGACATCCCCTCCCCCAACCACACACACTCACACCGCCCCCCGCCCCTGTCCAGTCTCTCTGGTAGCCCACGCAACAGAGCTTCTTCCTTCCCCCAACCCTCACCCCGTCTCCCAGGCTCAGTTACCCGCAACTGGTCCCCCCGGATCTTCTCACTGCACATGACTTGGGCAGCAGAAACTCTCCCCTGCAGAAGCCCCGGCTGCAACTTTTGCATGGAATACCCTCCCCTCTCAAGGAAGAAAGTCCCAAAATGGACCAGCATAAAGCACTCACAGAGACCGCCCTCTAGAGATTCCCAACATGCTCCGGGACTGCACAGGGGGAGGTGACAAGACTTGCAAGAAGCCAGGACCCATGCATTCTGGGAAATGTAGTCTTCCACAATGGGAGTGCCACGACTTGGAGGACATCATGCCAGAGGCATTCTGGGAAATGGAGTCTTACTTCCTTCGTCTGGAGCCCTGGTGGAGGAGGGGCCACACACCTACTGTTCCCCATTCTCCCCAGCTGCAGCCTGGAACTTTTAGTTTCCTTTCTGGCAGTTTTAGCTTTGATCCTCCCGGGCCTCCTTCCTGTGATATAGGAGGCGGCCATGGAAAGAAACACGGAAGCATTTCGGAGGAGAGCACAGATGTCGGGTGAGAAGGGACCCAAGAAGCCCCTGAGCCCCACCTCCTCATCTCAGAGAGGACCAAACTGAGGGGGACAGGCTGGTCCTTGTCCTGAATTAGGGGCGGGAGGATGGCTGGTTCCTGTGCCGTATTGATGCTAATAGCAGGGCCCTGGCGTGGGAAAGCCCCAATTCCTGTATTTTAGGAATAATTACTGTGTATTTCTCTGTCAGACCAGGCTCTGAGATCCCATCTAATCAATGGCTTTTTGCACTTCCTTTGCTTTAAGCATCCCAAAGAACTTCTTCCTTTTCCACATAATTCGGCAACTGAGTAAAGGGGGCGAAAAGTGTTTTCAGGCCTGAGAGGGAACCTTCCCGTGTCCCAATGTCTCCCATATTGTTTTCCCAGTTTTCCCAGCAGTTTTTGTCAAACAGTGGGGTTTTATCCCAAAAGCTGGGTTCTTTGCGTTTATCATACACTGTCTTGCTGACGTCACTTACCCCAAGTCTATTCCACTGATCCTCCCTTCTGTCTCTTAGCCAGTACCATATCATTTTGATGACCACTGCTTTATAGGATAGTTTAAGATTTGGTACTGCTAGGCCCCCTTCCTTTATTTTTTTTTTCATTATTTCCCTTGATATTCTTGATCTTTTGTTCTTCCAAATGACCTTTGTTATAGTTTTTTCTAATTCAGTAAAAAAAGTTTTTTGGTAGTTTGATAGGTATAGCACTAAATAAGTAAATTAATTTGGGTAGAATGGTCATTTTCATTATGTTAGCTCGTCCTACCCATGAGCACTCAATGTTTTTTCCAATTGTTTAGATCTACTTTTAATTGTGTGGAAAGTGTTTTGTTGTTCTATTTGTATGATTCCTGTGTTTGCCTGACCAAGATCTGGGCTCTCTGGTCACTAGGGAGGCCCCTGACCCCAGGGGGCTGGTCATGCCTAGGAATCTGGTCCTGAGCATCTCTGTCCAGCTTGGCCCTCTGTCCACACCCTCCTTCTAGAGCCCAGTTTCTCTCTCTCTTCTCCCTGAGTTTCAGGCAGTATTTTTGTATCCCTCCTTCCATAGGAAAGGAATTTATCCTAACATAGCATTTCTATGGCCCTCAGGGATTCGTCACCAGCACCTTACTGGGCTGATGCTCCATTTTAGAGATGGAGAAAGTAAGGCCGAGATGCAGTGACATCTCCAGGGTCACACAGCCACCAAGTATCTCAGGTACAATTCCACCTCAGATCTTCTTGATTCCATCCACTTTTCCCTTTTCTTCCAGGGCTTCACATGAAGGTCCTGTGATGTCAAACCTACTCTTGCCAAAGCAACAGGGATTTACCCTCATTTTATGTAAATAAAACCATGAAATGTTAGTGAAAGAACATTAAGTTAGCCAAGCCTATTTCATGTGTGAGATCCTTCTTGCCATCCTGCCAACTCTAATTTAGGCAGTAATAAAAGGCAGAAACAGAATTTGACTTGTACCATGCTGGTTCCCAAATATATAATGAGGGTGGGAGTGAATATGCATGTGTGTGTGTTAGGACTCTGGCCATCTCCTGGGGTCATCAAATTGGACCTGGAAGGGATGCTGCATATCACCTGGACCGACTCTTTTGTTTCACAGAAGAGGATACTGAAGCTGGAGGAGAGAGAAACCCATGTAAAAGCCAAAATCTAAACTCAGATCCTCTGAGTGTTCCTCATGGTGAATAGGAGGGAGGTGTATGCCTGGCCTTCAGGACTACCAGCCACCTCCTTTCCTCTCTCAGCAGAGAACATCAGAGGGCATCCTGGATTAGCCACTTCCTACCTGACTGTTTCTGAGGATCCAAACCTATAAGGTTGGGGTGGGAAGACTGAGAGGTGTGGGAATGAGGAGGCAGATGGAAGAAGATGGGGAATGGGGTTGGACCATTTTTGCATAGAAATCATTTAGGAAATTCTTCCTTGTGCCAGGCCAGAGCTAAGGAAATTACAAACAGCTCAGGGACCATCATTGCCAAAGTAAAGACATTACCTGGGCTCCAGCAGCTGAACTTTCAAAGGAGAATAGTGGCCATTGAGGGAGCTTTTGGATGTGAAAGTTCCTGGTCTGTCGAGGGGTGCCTCACGGCACAGACTGACATCCAGCAGTCAGGTACAGGAACAGTGATTTACTCTTAGTTGTTGCTGGCTGAACTGGAGAAGAGAAAGGACTGGAATGCCAAAGGACACCAAAACCACGACTGGGCTGAGGAAGTTGAGTGGCAGAAATGTCCTGAGAGTGGAGAGTGAAGTGATGATTACCTGAGACTTCCCTCCACCAGTGATAGAGGAGAGATGGGCAGTAAGTAGCTCCTCAGAGTCTCAGGGAGCCGGAAGTATGGGCAGGACTCCCAGGTGGATACTTGTGAGCCCAGTTTTGATTAGTTTAAGAAAAGATATTTTACCCTCTGGCTAAAATCCCTGGAGGAGGTGAAGGCAGGGAGGGAGGAAGAAAGACAAAGAGATAAAGATAAGAGACAGAGATAAAGTCAAAAGAAAGAGAGAGAGAGAGACAAAGACCAAGGCAGAGGAGTTAAAGAGAAGGCACAGAAAAAGGGAGAAAAAGAAAAGAGACAAAAAGATAAAGACTAGAGATAGAGAATGAGAAATAAATATAAAGGACAGAAAGACAGGAGAGAAAGACAAAGATAAAAAGGAAAGAGGGGAAGAGAAAGAGGCAGAGGAATGAAACAGAGAGATAAAGACAAGAGAGAAAAATGGGGAAGGAAGGGAGGATAGAGAAAGGAGAGTTTTCTAAATAATTGGAAATTTTTTTTTAATGTATTTAATTCATTTAGAATGTTTTTCTGTTGTTACATGATTCCTGTTCTTTCCCTCCCCTTCTTCCTCCCCACTCTAGTAGCCAATGAGCAATTAAACTGGATTTTACAAGTATCATTGATTAAGACCTATGTCCATATTATTAATATCTGCAATAGACTGATGATTTAGAGCAGTGGTTCCCAAATTTTTTTGGCCTATCACCCCCTTTCCTGAAAAAAATATTACTTAGCGCCTCCTGTCACATACTATCACTGCCCTCTTACAGTTATTCACTGCCCCCAAATACACGTGTGGCCCTGGATCACTGCAGCACCCACCAGGGGGCTGAAGTACCCACTTTGGGAATCACTGATTAGAGTCTACATCCCCAGTCATATACTCACTGAACCATGTGATCAAACAAATATTTTTCTTCTGTGTTTCTACTCCCACAATTCTTTCTCTGGATGTGGATAGTTTTCTTTCTCATACGTCCCTCAGAATTTTCCTGGATCACTGCATTGCTGCTTGTGGAGAAGCCCACTACATTTGATTGTGACATAATGTATCAGTCTCTGTGTACAATGTTCTCCTGGTTCTACTCCTTTCACTCTGCATCAATTCCTGGAGGGCGTTCCAGTTCACATGGAATTCCTCCAGTTCATTATTCCTTTCAGCACAATAGTATTCCATCACCAACAGACACCACAATTTGTTCAGCCATTCCCCAATGGATGTTCATCCCCTTATTTTCCAATTTTTTTCTGACCACAAATAACACAGCTATTTTTGTACACATATTTTTCCTTATTATCTCTTTGGGGGTACATAGCCAGCAGTGGTATGGCTGGATCAAAGGGTAGGTAGTCATTTAAAGCCCTTTGGTCATAAATAATTGGAAATTCTTAATACCAGTTTCAGAATGCACTGAGGTCACTAAGTGCCCTGTTATCTGGAATCAAAATCAGGTGTTAGATAGGCAGCTCCAGGGCTCAGTGGATTGAGAGTCAAAGACAAAGAGGCAGGAGGTCCGGTTGAAATCTGCCCTCAGACCCTTCCTAGCTTTGCAGCCCTAGACAAGGTACTTAATCCCACTTGCCTAGCCACTACACTCTTCTGCCTTGAAGGTAAGGGTTATACAAAGATGAGTGGAGTAAAAAGATTATTTCTGTGAACAACTTAGAATGTGATTGTTAAGGGAAGTGTCAGAGCTGGATATAAAGGAAGACAGATACAGTTTGTATGGGGTAAACTTTCTGTGGTTATTCTGGGTAAAATTGTAGCTTAAGATTTTTACCTCCTGAAGCTGGAGGGAGGATGAATGTGAAGCAGTCTGGTGACAAACATGGATCCAGTTTTTTTGAAAGGAAATAGGGATAATGTAGGGAAGCAGGAATTTGGAAATTGAGCACAGATCAAATGAGAATTTTTCTTTCTTTTGACATGCTAACCATTTAAAAGAACTATAATGCTGACAAATATAATGATTCAGGCAGGCTGTGTAATTTACCCTCATGATCTCACTTGTCTAAAGGGAAATACAGAAATATCACCACCTAAGAAATCTACTACTCTGCTTTGTATATGACAGGCAGTATATAAATTTTAATTCTTCTTCTTCTTTAAACCCTTACAATTGTCTTTGAATCAGTACTGTGTATTTGTTCCTAGGCATAAGAGTAGTAAGGGCTACCCAACTGAGGTTAAGTGAGTCAAACACAGGCACTGGAGAGGTGACTGGAGGAGAAAACCAGAGAAACAAAGCAAAAATGCCGAGATGATGGTGGCTTAGAAAGAGCCAAACCCCAAACCACAGACAGCTTGGCTTCCTCATACCGAGATAGAGAATGCAGGACTTCAAGAGGAAAGAAAACCAGAGCAAACACAGCAGACAGCACAGGGGGACCCCACTGCTGGAGGGCTCAGTTCAGTAAAAAAAAACAAAAACAAAAACAAAAAAAAAACCGCTCCTTCTTGTCCCCCCATGTTTTTGTTTTTGTTTTTGTTTTCCCTCCCCTTGAGGTTTTAGCCTCTGGGCAGATTAAGCAGAAAGATTAATCCAATCAATAGAGGATTAACCCCAACAATTGGACAGACAAGAAGTCTTCAGAGGGCAGAGAAAGTAACTACAAACCTCCAGCTGGATCTTTCATCAAAGATCATTAAATACATCTGCTCAAACTAGCAGAACAAGGAAGGGAAAAAAACATGATTAAGCAACAGAAAAAGAGAAAAGAAATGACAATTGACAGCTTCTTTCAAGGAAGTGAAAAGAGCAAATGAAACAGAAATAGAAGAGGAAGTAGTTCCATGGAACTGGACACAGGCTTTGAAGATCTCAAAATTCAATTAACTCAAGAATTTAAAACTCAATTAACTCAAGAACTTCAGGAACTCAAAAAACAATCAAGAGAGGCTGAAGACAATTTGAAAAAGGAAATACATGAACTAAAACATGAAAATAAAGTCTTAAAAGCCAGAATTGGCCAGCTTGAAAATGAAGCAAAAAAGGCAAAAGATGATCTACAAAGAAAATCAGACCAGAAAGAGAAGGATGACCAAAAAGCCAGGATTGAAATTCAGTCTTTAAAAAACAGAACTCAACAACTAGAAGCAAATGACTTCACAGGGCAGCAATTTTAAAAAAATGAAAAATTTGAGGAGAATATGAAACACCTCATTGATTCAACCAAAGATCTAGATAACAGAGCTAAAAGAGACAACTTAAGAATTATTGGTTTATCAGAACATCATAAAAGAAAAAGTTTAGATAGTATTTTACAAGAAATTATCAGAGAAAATTGCCCAGAAATTCTTGAACAAGAGGGAAAAGTGGAAATTGATAGAATCCACAGAGAACCTCCTACATTTAATCCACAACTAATAACTTCCAGGAATATTATAGCCAAATTCAAAAACTACCAGACCAAGGAAAAAATATTACAAGCTGCTAAAAAGAAGTCATTCAGATATCAGAGAACCACAGTTAGGATAACACAGTATCTGGATGCATCTACATTGAAGGACCAGAAGGCATGAAACACAATATTCTGGAAAGCAAGAGAACTGGGTCTGCAAGCAAGACTAACTATGTTATTGCAGGGGAAAGGATGGTCATTCAATAAAATCGAGGACTTCCAAACATTCATCAAGAAAAAACCGGACTTAAACAGAGAGTTTGCTGCCCAAACCCAGAACTCAAGAGAATCAACATAAGGTAATTAAGAGAATGAGAGGAGGAGAAAAAAATTATTTCCTTTAAGGGACACAACAAGTTCAATTAATTTATATCCCAAGAAGAAAAGAAGGTATTGGCAAATATTAAAAATTATTATTACCAACAGGGTAACTAGAACAAGTTTACATAGAGGGAACAGGGACAAATAGTATAGGATGAAATGTCAAGTGATATATAAACATATATATGTATGTATGTATGAATGTATAAATATATACAAAACTGGGGGGGGGAGAAGATAATAATAAGAAAAATAGGAAAACAAAAAAAA